>NC_083722.1:96701454-97004484 GCF_028564815.1 Eubalaena glacialis | reverse complement strand
GGAAAAGCCAGACCGAGAAATACCATGTGATATCACTTATATATGGAATATTTATTTAAAAAAAAAAAAAGGTTGAATAAAAGAAGCAGAGTAGAAAACTAGTTTCCAGAGGCTAGGGGGTGGGGGAAATAGGGAGAGGTTATTAAAAGGGTGCAAACTTTTTTAGAAGATGAATAAGTTTTGAGGATTTAATATATAAAAAAGTGACTATAGATGATTACACTGTATTGTATAACTGAAGTTTGCTAAGAGATCAGAACTTAAATGCTTCTACCCTCCTGCCCCTGCAAAATGGAAAGCATGTGAGGTGATGGATATGTTAATAAACCGTAAAAGGGAACCCTTTCACAACGGATACATGCACCATATCATCATGTTGTACATTTTAAATATCTTATAATTTTGTCAATTATATATCAATAAATCTGGGGAAAAATGGAATCTTTTACTGTATTAATTAATTTTGCATTAACATTGCAAAATATTGGGGGATTTCAGGGTAGATATGTGTTTTTTAGAGGAAACCAATATTCCATGTTCTTAAAGCAATCTTCTAGACTTGACTCTGTTCTTATTCTTCCTAGCCTCTTGAGCAGCAAGCTCATTACTATGAGAGAAGAAAGATCCTTTCTTCCTTTTGTAAGTCTTATGTATGAGTTTCTCTTTTAGTGAGCTCCGTTTGCAATGTCTCTGTAAATTTTGATTGGAGGGGTTAGAGTGGTCTCTTCCTTGTGAATAAGGATATGGTTGCATGATCTAAATAAAAATTTCTGGGCTTCCCTGGTGGTGCAGTGGTTGAGAATCTGCCTGCCAATGCAGGGGACACGGGTTCGAGCCCTGGTCTGGGAAGATCCCACATGCCGCGGAGTAACTAGGCCCGTGAGCCACAACTACTGAGCCTGCGCGTCTGGAGCCTGTGCTCCGCAACAAGAGAGGCCACGATAGTGAGAGGCCCGCGCACCGCGATGAAGAGTGGCCCCCGCTTGCCACAACTAGAGAAAGCCCTCGCACAGAAACGAAGACCCAACACAGCCAAAAATAAATAAATAATAATTAAATAAAAATTTCTGAAATCCCCCCCGCCCACTTTTAAATGTACAACAAATTTACTGTTTTCCACACCCATTTACCTTGGTGTGACTATTATAAATTTTTATTACTTTTTTTTCTTCAAGTATTGGTTTAAGTCTTACAGTCTCTCAGAAACTGAAGTATTATTTTAATTTCACCAGGATATACCTCATTATTTCCCCCTAAGTTTATTATAATTCTCAATTTTGTCTATAAATGAAAATTTAGATCATCTCAAGTTGGCCGTATGTTATCTGATACTACCAACTTTAGTTTGGTTTTAATACAGAAAGAGACCTCCAGAGTTTTTATAAAAGGGTTTTCCTATCCAGACCACTAAGTTTTCAGGACCAGAATACAAAGTAAAATTCTAACTGTGTTCTAAGGGAAAAATAAAAATTTGGGGGGAAAAGAGCTAGATCTTAAATTAAAAAAACTAAATTGTGTAATTAACTGTGACTTTTAAATTTTATTTGCTTCCTATGCTTTCAAGTCATTATTAATTAAAAATCAGCTATATTGATAAATCAAAATCTGTGTAAAAATTTATGGACACAAATTTAGTCTCATTTTTAAAAATTAATAATGCCTATTAGGAATTACAAAGATTTTAACTTTAGCAAGGCTAGAGCAGGGCTTTTTAAAAAGTTTTATTTCTTAAATTTATGATTAGCACATAGGAGGTGTTTAACAACCTTGAAGAGAATTTACAACTTTTGTCATTTAAGCTACATTATATAAATATTAAATAAGAATATTCATGAAAACATTAAAAATGAATACCTACAAATTATTCCTCAAATTATTATTAATATTTACTGGACTATTGTAAACAAGTGAATTCAATGTTCATCTTATAATTCAATTGGAATATCAACAAAAAGACTATTTTAGAAAAGCAAAGCTTTTCTGAGGTCACAAAAATATTTTTTCTATTGGCACATTATCGATTTAGCTAATTTATATGGAAAATTTACATCGTTAATATTACTTTGTTTTAGTAAAATAGGGAGATAATCTATTTACATAAACTATTTTATTTTTTCTTTTTTTTATTGGAGTATAATTGCTTTACAATGTTGTGTTAGTTTCTGCTGTACAGAAAGTGAATCAGCTATACGTATACATATATATATATATATATATACACATACATACATATATACACACATATATCCCCTCCCTCTTGGACCTACCCCCCCCCCCATACCACCCATCTAGGTCATCACAAAGCACCAGGCTGAGCTCCCTGTGCTATACAGCAGGTTCCCACTAGCTATCTATTTTACACATGGTAAAATAGATAGTGTATTTATGTCATTAAAACTACTTAAACGGATTTGTTACAGCATTAACAAATTCTTTATGAAAGTAATTGTATGAATATAATACCCACATTATATGTTATTTTTTACCCCTCATTCATCCCCAACCATCCATTCAAATACAGATCTCCCTCAACTGACAACGGGGTTACATCCTGATAAGTCCATGTAAATGGAAAATACAGGCATATTACAGAAATAGTCCAGGTTCAGTTCCAGACCACCCCAATAAAGCAAATATCTTAATAAAGTGAGTCACACAATTTTTTTGACTTCCCAGAGCATATAAAATTATGTTTACACTATAGTGTAACATAGACTAGAGTGTAGCCTATGAAGTGTGCAATAGCATTATGTCAAAAAAAACCAACGTACATGCTTTAAGTAAAAAGTACTTTATTGCTAAAAAAGGTTAACCATCATCTGAGCCTTCAGCGAGTCATATATCTCTGCTAGTGGAGGGTCTTGTCTCCGTGTTGATGGCTGCTGACTGATCAGGGTGGTGGTTGCTGAAGGCTGAGGTGGCTGTGGGAATTTCTTAACATAAGACAATGAAGTTTGCCTCATCAATTGACTCTTCCTTTCACTTGAACATTTAGAGGCCACTGTAGGGTTATTAATTGGTCCAATTTCAATATTGTTGTATCTCCAGGAATAGGGAGGCCCAAGGAGAGGAGAGAAATAGGGGGAACAGGTGGTCCATAAAGGAGTCAGAACACATATAACATTTATGGATTAATTTCGCCGTCTTGTATGGGTACAGCTCATCATGCCCCAAAATAATTACAACAGTAACATCAAAGATTACTGATCACAGATCACCATACCAAACACAGTAATAATGACAGTTTTCAAACGCTGTGAGAATTATCAAAATGTGACACAAAGACACAAAGTGAGCAAATGCTGTTGGGAAAATGGTGCCAATAGTCTTGCTGGATGAAGGGTTGCCACAAACCATCAATTTGTAAAAAACACAGTTATTTGGGAAGCACAATAAAGCAAAGTACAGTAAAACAAAGGTATGTTTGTACTGTAAGTCAAAATGCATTTAATACACCTAACTCACTGAACATCACAGCTTAGCCTAAGCTACCTTACATGTGCTCAGAACACGTAAACTAGCCTACAGTAGTACAATATCATCTAACACAAAGCCTATTTTATAATAAAGTATAGAATATCTACTGTAATTTATCGAAGACTGTACTGAAAGTGAAAAATAGAATGGTTGTCTGGGTATAGAATGGTTGTAAGTGTATCTGTTGTTCACCCTCATGATCACGTGGCTGACTGGGGGCTGTGGTTCACCCCCCAGCATCACGAAAGGGTACAATACTGTGTATTGCAAGCCTGGGAAAGATCCAAATTAAAAATTTGAAGTAGGGTTTCTATTGATTACATATCACTTTCCCATCATGTTTAAAGCTGAAAAATCATAAGTCGAAACATTGTAAGTCAGGGACTATTTGTAACTACAAATCTCATGTGTTTCAATGACAGATAGGCCTTTATCACCCTAATTCTTGAAGACAGATATTATTTTTGATTGTCTAAATGACAAAGTCACTTGAGAAAATCTGAAATCCCTATTTAAAAATAGTTTCAAATCCATATTCCAGCTCTTTCTAACTGTGCTCCCTTAACTGGATTATCTGAACCTGAATTTAACTTCTCTCTATAAATAAGGATCCTTGTACCTACCTTACAGGTCTGTTGGGAGTGTATAATGAGCATACTCAGCATTATTTTGATGTTATTAGGGGGGTTCGAGCCTGGTCTTAATTTTAAAAATCCTGTGGCTACCACAGACGTCAGGAACAGTAACCAATTAATAAAAGATACTTTAAATGTTATAATTCTGCCATATAAGTTAATGGTGTTTTAATAACAATGGTAAAAAAAAAAAAAAAGGTAAATTTAAAACCATGATTAAGTGAGGTCCAATTGGATAGCCTATCAATGTTGCCCAAAGTAACAGATTGCACCTCTGAAGGTTTACTGAAAAATAGCAGATCAAGATGGATATTAAGTTTTTTTAAATATAAAGACCACAAAAGAATTATGTGATTTCCAGGTTAAAGACTATATTTCTAGTTATTAAAATATAATGTTTCTTGTTAATATTAAGCACAATTATCAATAAGAATACTAATGAAAAAATATTGAGAGATTATTGTCCATTTTATCATAAGGGAGATGGTTTGATATAGTGGAAAATAATTAGGTTTTGAAATAAGAAGGAAGTATGTATATTCAGGTCCAAACCTCCACTGATCAACTGAAAAATAGCCACACTTTTGAATCATTAATTCTCCTCATCATTAATATAGGATTAATGAAGTTTCTCTTTTACAGTTGTTGTGATGTAAGAGATATTTATGAAGAGATTAGCGTGCAATTTGGTACCTAAAAAGCCCTCAGTCCATGACTATAGTTCCTATGATGACAATGTCTTCTGCTTTTACAAGCATTCCTACCAAAAATGTAGGCAGACATTTTGACATGTATCCATTATGCATTCAATAAATGTATTAATTCATTCATTCATTCACCACAATGTTTGAGGCAGTGGGGCCAATGACAAGAAGGAAATCAACACATGTGACCACAACGCAAAGCAAGAGATCAGTTACTGAAGGAGAGACAGTTCCAAGGATGTGAGAAAGGGAAAATGTGTTGGAAAAGTATTACTAAAGAGCTAGAATTTAAGACTGATCATAGAAGATATATATGGTTCTTAACATTTGAGAAGATTGTACGGAGGACTTAGACTGTGAAAACTAGAGTAAATTCCATGTACAACCTGAATAAAGTTCTGACCCTCCTGTGACCCAGTCTTCGAGCAAATAGACTCCAGTCACAATAAGAAAGTAATTCTAATTTTCTTAATTGTCTCTCAAAGAACATCAAAGGCACTCCATTTAAAACCTACTTCTGCAGTCATTTTGACCAGCCAGAAGAACCTGGAAGGGTAGAGGGCAATTTCTTCCTACCCAACACCTGAGATGAGAATGGGATGCAACTTTACTGGCTGGACACTACTTGCCCCAAAGCTGTTGCAGTAAGAGATGCTGGGACACCTGATAGAAGCCAGCAGAAGTTGAGAATTCCTACCACATCAGTCAGTCTCCTGGATCTCTGCCTGCAGGGTCTGTTGGAAACAAGAGTGCTGTGTGGCTGACAGGGTCTTGGTGCTCCGGACGGGTGTCAGGCCTGAGCCTCTGAGGTGGGAGAGCCGAGTCCAGGACATTGGACCACCAGAGACCTCCCGGCCCCACATAATATCAGATGGCGAGAGCTCTCCCAGAGATCTCCGTCTCAACGCTAAGACCCAGCTCCACCCAACGGCCAGCAAGCCATATGCACGTATATATAGGTATACGTACAGCCGATTCACTTTGTTACACAGCAGAAACTAACACAACATTGTAAAGCAATTATACTCCAATAAACATGTTAAAAAAATAAAATAAAAAATAAAACCTACTTCTGCCATCCTTTTCATTCTTTATGTTTTACCCCCTTCTGCTTCCCCTGAAGCATCCCTTCATGTTTCTCCTTCTCTACACAGCATCAAAATACACTTCATCCCAAGAGGTCTTTCTTTTTTCATTTCCTTTGTAATATTTCTCTTTATTCTTATCCCTAGTAGAAGTTACTCTTGACACAATTCAAATTCCCTATTCTGATTTTTCCCTCCACTGATTAGCATGATCTGCATAAAAAGGTCCAAGAACTAGGGCAGGGGTTCTCTTCCAAGGGATTCAAGGAAAGGACTGCATTTCAACATAATTGGGTTTCTCCTTATATCCTATGCATTTATTTTATGCATTTAGAAACATCATTCTGAGAAGTAATACACAGGTTTCTTTAGATTGCCGAAGAAGTTTGTGGCACAAAACAAGTTTAAAAACCCTTAAAACTAGGGAGGAGGAGGAACAATGGCAGCAAATATTTATTCATTCAAATTTTTGTCCCTATTTCACTTGAAAGGACTTGCAGTTTTGCAGGATGCAGTGAGCAGTCTACATGGCCAAAACTTATCATGAGGGCAGGAAGCAAAGGGAGATGAGACATTGATTTCCATGAGAACAGAAACAAAAGTGACATACAAATCAGCCACTGTCCTGTGCATAAATAGTAGCAGCCTTTTCATAAAAACACAAATGGCACATTCCCTCTGTCTTCCCTTCTATCCTCTCTTAGATTACCCTGCTTCTTCTCTCATTAGTTTTCCCCAAATGATCCACAGTTCAAATCTAGCAAAGAAATATTCAAACTTACTAAAACTTCTGATTTCAAAGCAGATTAGTTGCTACCCCAAATTAAACGGAAATCAGCTGTCACAGTTCAAATATTTCACAGCAGTTACCCAGCCATCTAATCCCCATCCTGTCTCCCCTTATACCCTCCACACCTTTCCTAATACCTTAACTAGAAATCTTCAAGGAAGTAGATTTCTGAAAGACATCCCTGTCAGCTCTTAGTGTTGTTGAAAGATCAACCCACCTGCCACCAGCCGTGTGACAGTTTCTATAGTGTTGCCAGGCCCATAATGGTTCAGAGTATTTGTGAATATATTATTTTTGGCAGGTTCCTCTCCCAATTAAGGACCACATGAAACTCTCCATTCACAGTCAAAATTCCCAGCAGTGTTATCCCTTGAGTAGCTAAGGAGTTTTACAACTAGGAAAAAATAAAATCTGTAGGTTTTCAGGGGGATCTGGGAAGGGACACAAATCAGTGGGCAGCTCATTCTTTTACATTAGTGGGTCAGTCTTCAGGGGCAGTACTGGCTGCCAATTTGCAGGATGTTAAGTCACCTTCTGCCACCAGCTTCATGACAATGGCAAAACTATCCTATAATACCCAAACTTTTGCTTTTGTGAAATCAGCAGAATCCCATTATTCTCACAAATAGAAGACTCAGAACTGACCAAACTACACTTTAAGTTTTTCTCTTGAGGACAGATAGAATACGGCAGCCCCTTTCAAGTAATGACCACTTAAAAGATCAAGCTATTGTATGAAAATACAGAGATAACATAAATTTAAACTGGTCCTCATGGTTTACAGTCAATGGTCAATGAGAACTGATTTTCTTTTGCAATTTAACTCCCCTGAAAACTTCAAAATTTATGACTAATATTATTGGCGAGTGGCTTATGCTAGCTGATGTGTATTCTATCACCAATAATAATAAAATTCAGAAAATTTATTGAGTGCTTAGTACATATCAAGCATTTCACACGTATGAATCCATCTAATTTCCACCCAAATACTTTTATTTTGATACGAAGACTATCATTTTAAAAAGGAGAAAACTGAGAAAATAAGTGACTTGCTGAAGCTAGCACTAGGCAGAGCCTGGATTCGAGTGCAGGCAGTCTGAATCCAGAGGCCAATTGTGATTTTGACTGTTGGGCAGAGCTCCACATACAAAAGGACCCCAAAATTAATACTCTTTTCTCATTGTCTTGAAATTATTAATAATTTTTGGACAAGGGGCCCTGCATTTCCTTGTTGCACCTGGCCCCACAAATTACATAGCTGGTCCTGCACACACATGTAACCTGGATGCTACATTGCCCATATTTCACCACCTAGCTCACAGAAAGACCAGCAAACTCTGCTTTACCTTAACCCACTGCTCAGTTCTTACTTGTCCTTATCTTAACTGAAATCTGGCTCTCAGTAGAAAACACCACTCTTTAGGGAGGTCACCTCTCAGGTGATGGTCAGCGTTTTGTTTGCCAGCTACTCACTACGTGCCTGAGGGTTTGGAGGGTCTATTGTATTCCGTGTTTCTCGTTGCCATTTCTAGACCATTTCTTTTAGCCTCTTGTAAAATAATTCCTGTTTCCTTGAGTACCAAACCATTTGAATAGGTTACTCTTCCCCTTTCTTTGAAAATGTGATCATTTTTAAAGCCTCCTGTTCATTCTCCATCTATTGACCTGAATCTTTGGAACCAGAGCAAAGCCTTCAACATCCACACAGTCAACCCATCCTTTTATTACCTGGTCTCTTACTTCCTTGACCTCTAAGCCTCTGACATCCTTGCAGCCACATACTGTAGAGGTTATACCTGGGACTTTGTTATTACCAGAAATGGGACCACTTCCTTAATCATAAATTCATATTTGTTACATTTTTGCTAGTGCCCTCACTCCTTCCACTTGAATTATTTACTCTTTCGACCTTAATTCTTGACCCTGCTGGAACTTTTCATCTTTCACCCTCTGATTTTTCCTTATGCCTCAGCCTTTTCCTTTTTTGATGTCTTCTCTTACTCATTAAGATACCACAGGCCACTTTCCTACACTTAGGTCAATATCCAAACTCCAATGCACTTATATCTTTTGGTCACACGCCTCTGGCAAAATGTCATCCTAAATTAATCCTGACCAATCCTTTCTCTATGCCTGCATTTTAAAATCCAAGCTTTACTGGATATAGACCCCTACTAGATAGCTTTGAGTCAGATACACTTATGATCACCAGTTTCCAATAGGTCACGAGCCCTGCCAGGCAATTCAATTTGCCAAGATTTTTCCAGCGTATTTGCTCTTAGGTCAAGTTCATTAGTGATATTGCTTGAGACAAGAATTCTAAGCAAGTGATTTATAAAGGAGTGACGAAAGCAGGATAGGACAGGGTAAGAAGTGAGGCAAGGGCCTGGGTTCTGCTGAGTTCCAGCCTCAATCTCAACCCATATGGAGTCTGGAACACAAATGGCACTACATAGGTGGACTACCTGAGGCAGAAACAAGATGTTCAGGCTTTTTTATATGGCCCCTCGTAGCCCCCATCCATCAGCCTTCAATGCCCTGTGGCGGGGGATAACCTCCTAGACATTTCTGGGCAAGATGGCTACATTCAACCAAGGGCAATTCTCAGAAGAGTGCATCTATGAGTTGTTCGCAGCCAACCTTCACAGCAGCTGGTGATGACTGCACTGCGAAGTACATGAGATTTGAGTGGGAGTACCACATCATCTACTACATTCACTTTTTAAATCTCAACTGTAATTACTTTAAAGTTTTTCTATCTTCCTCCTACCTACTAAGCTACTTCCCCCACACTGAATCCCTGCTACTAGCTAAGGCATTTTCCTTTATTGCATACTCTCTTAGAATGGTGTTACTCAAATTCAAAGATCTTATTTCATTTCATATGTGTGCTTAATATCTGTCTCCAGTGAAACTGAAAGCTCCATGAGAACAAGGACCATTTTGATCACCAGTATTATACCTCTTGGATGTCGAAGAGTGGTACACATACGTTCCTTGACGAATGAATGGATGAAAACAGCTATAACTTCTATAGAACCTACTGTGTGCCACAGACTATGCCAAATGCTTTATTTAATTTCCATAGCAACCAGCGAGCCATATACTAATACTAGTCCCATTCCACAGAAGTTAGTTAAGTTAAGGAAGTCACCCAAGTTTCACACAACTAGTAGGAAGAAGATCTGAGATATTGATCCAAGCAGTCCCTGCTTTTATCTGTTACACTACAGGACATTATATTGCCTTTAAAATGAATGACAGAATGAATAAAGGGCTAATGGAGTAAGAGAAAAGGAAGAAGAGTGGAGGAAGGAAGGAGAGAAGGAGGAAGGATGCATGTAGAGCTACACGTATACATGCTACATATGATGTAGTGAGGCGCTCTGGAGGCTCTCTGAGTGAACTGACGTTTACCCAGTCTTCTTAATCAAATATCAGTTATCACTCAGTTTAGAGCCACACTTCTTCATTTCTAATGTGTTGACTCATTATACTAGATTGTAAAGACCAAATACACGGAGTTGATTTTCCCAAATACTCAGAACTAAGATGCTCAGAAAATTTAACCATGCTAGCCCCATCACAAGTCATCCACCACGTAGTTTATGTATTAACCAGCAGATGCAGTTCTGAAACTGGGCCCTCCACCAGGCAATGTCTACAGTGGTAACAAAGCATTAAAGGAAAGGTACCAGCTTCACACAGTAAATGTATCACTTTAAATAACTGGAAGCCCAGAGCATCTCAAAAATGGAAGGGAAGACGATACTAATTGTTTGAAACAATTTTGTCTCCTAGGAATCCAGATGGGAAATTAATACTTGCTCAGGTTTGGAAGGGAACTTAAAGGTCATTCTGTCCAAACCTCTCAGTGGCATCTGTCCCACTCAGGGAATTTTATTATTTATAATTTTTCTTTCCTATAAAGACTCTCATTAATGAATTTATTATTATTATTAAGGTTAAGATTAGAAATTGAGAGCTGGCTGCTTAAAAACTTGGCTGGATTAAAGGTTTGTTTTATCAGATATCTTTTTTAACAAAATGATTCAAGATGTCTTTAGTCATCATCAGAATGTAGGTTTAGCCTTCATGTGTGTGAGAACATTTTCCTCAATTTATTATAATTTCTGTGATTTATGCACAACAGCGATGGAAACAGCTTGGTGTGGGTTTCCAAGGCACAGTGTGGGAGGCACTGTGTGTGCACAAATCCTGTTATTTGTTAATAGGATTTGTCCACATACCTTCTGCCCAATCTGTCCAGTGCTTTGAAATATTGCAGCTGCTTTTCATTTCCTGCTAAATCCGATTGGCAGCAATGTCAGTGCTACAGCTCAACCTGCAAACAGAAGCATGACTCCAAGCAGGAATACACAGGTGGCAAAACAGTCATTAATGCTACCCAAAGCAAAAATTTTCCATAGCAGGATGCCATCTGGGGATTTTAGTTACAGTGCTAGGCCCAGTTCTAAAGTAGGATGTTCCATCTGTACTGGATCCAACACAGTGGTTCTTAACTGGGGCGATTTTGCTTCCTACAGGACATTTGGCAATGTCTGGAGACACTTTTGATTGTCCCAACTGAGGGGTGATGCCTATCACATGGATGGAAGGCCAGGGATGCAGTTAAAAATCCCACAATGCACCTGAAAGTCCTCCATGACAAAGAATTATATCATACATAATTTCAGTAGTGCTGAGGTTGAGAGCCCTGTACAAGGTATTCCAAACCAACTTAAAAGCTATAAATGATGGGCTCCCTTCTTTATCGCCATTTAGGATACAAACAGCAATGCCTACTAGGGAAAAAGAACTTTTAAATGCATGGGAACTGATTTGGTACTATATTTCTGTATTGGTGACATTTATGAATACATCTCTTGCTATGCATTTTGACCAGGATAAGAAGTATCAACAATAAGGAGAAAAGCAAATGAAAATTCTTACAAATGTTATAGCTGGAAGGGACTTTTCTAGTCCAGCCTGTACAAACGCTATTCAATAAACAACTAGTTCAATAAGACATATCCCATGATTTATAAGCATCCAGGTCGAACGACGCAGTGAAATGTTGGTTTAAACAGAGTGAAATATGCTTTGATTATGCATGACCATTCTAAGAGCCTTAAATTGCTCACAGGCACCATGACTCTTCAAAGGTGACTATAGGAAAAAATATATATATATTTAAACTCAATGGATCATGCAATCTTTTACTTCTATAATATCTGTTAATATTGCCTTAAGCAAATGATCTAGTCCAACCAGCATGTTCATAAGTAAAGAAGTATGGTACAAAAGTGGAGTGATTTGCCCAGGATTACTGACCAAGCAAGGGACAAAGCAAGGACCACATCAAAGACCACCTAACCCAGTCCATTCTTCCTTCCACTATGCGACGTTTCTTTAAACAGCTATACACAGTATTTTAAAGATGAGTTAATTACATTATTACACCATAGTATATAGTGCTTGGAGTAAACATTACTTTACACAGAGCATTTTCAAATTCATTATCCTGTTTAACCCTCACAACTCACATCAAGTTACTTTTTCTCTGCTCTTCTTCCCTTCTTCATTTCATCATCATCTTTCCTCTCATCATCACTACTGCCACTTCTTGAATATAAACTCAATCACTAGAGTTTATCCTGAGGTTATGGTCTTTGTTACCCCAATGTTAAAAATGAGCTGTGGCACACTGGAGCCACTTAATGTTTGTTGAATTGATGGATGCCCCATTTTATAGATAAAGGAGAGGAAGAGGCTAACTTAAGGTAGTACACATTTTTAAAAAACATGCACTTTTCATGTACCTATTGACCATCTGCATTTCCTCTTTGGAAAAATGTCTATTCAGTTCTTCTGCCCATTTTTTAATTGTTATTTTTTTATGTTAAGCTGTATGACCTATTTAAATATGTTGGATATTAATCCCTTATCAGTCATATCATTTGCAAATATTTTCTCTCATTCAGTAGGTTGTCTTTCTTTTTGTCAACGATTTCCTTTGCTCTGCAAAAGCCTTTAAGTTTAATTAGGTCCCATTTATTTATTTTTGTTTTTATTTCCTTTCCTTTAGGAGATGATCCAAAAAAAAATATTGTTGCAATTTATGTCAAAGGGTGTTCTGCTTATGTTTTCCTCTATGTTTTATAGTATCTGGTCTTACATTTAGGTTTTTAATCCATTTTGAGTTTATTTTTGTATATGGTGTTAGAGAATGTTCTAATTTCATTCTTTTACATGTAGTTGTCCAGTTTTCCCAGCACCACTTATTGAAGAGACTGTGTTCTCTCCATTGTATATTCTTATCTCCTTTGTCATAGATTAAATGACCCTAAGTGTGTGGGCTTATTTCTGGGCTCTTTATCCTGTTCCATTGATCTATGTGTCTGTTTTTGTGCCAGTACCATACTGTTTTGATTACTGTAGCTTTGGAATAGAGTCTGAAGTAAGGGAGCATGATTCCTCCAGCTCTGTTCTTTTTCTCAAGATTGTTTTGGCTATTTGGGGTCTTTTGAGTTTCCACACAAATTTTTAAACTATTTGTTATAGTTCTGTGAAAAATGCCATTGATATTTTGACAGGGATGAATCTGAATCTGAATCTGCAGATTGCCTTGGGTAGTATGATCATTTTAACAATATTAATTTTCCAAATCCAAGAACACAGTATATCTTTCCATCTGTTTGTGTTGTCTTCAATTTCTTTTACCAGTGTCTTGCAAACGAAAACCACAATGAGATATCACCTCACACTTGTCAGAATGGCAATCATCAAAAAGAACACAAATAATAAATGTTAGCGAGGATGTGGAGAGAAGGGAACACTTGTACACTATTACTGGGAATGTAAATTGGTGCAGCTACTGTGGAAAACAGTACAGAGGCTTCTCAAAAAACTGAAAATACAACTACCATATGACCCAACAATTCCACTCCTGGATATATATCCAAAAATCTTCCCAAAGATTTATTCGAATAGATACATACACCCTAATGTTCATAGCAGCATCATTTACAGTTGCCAAGATATGGAAGCAACCTAAGCATCCATCAACAGATAAATGCATAAAGAAGATGTGGTATATATATGTACAATGGGATACTACTCAGCCATAAAAAAGAACAAAATTTTTCCATTTGCAGCAACATGAATGGACTTGGAGGGTATTATGCTAAGTGAAATAAGTCAGACAGAGAAAGACAAATCCTGTATGATATCACTTACATGTGGAACCTAAAAAATACAACAAACTAATGGATATAACGAAAAAGAGGCAGACTCACAGATACAGAGAACAGCCGACTGGTTACCTGTGGGGAGAGGGAAGGGGGGGAGGGGCAATATACATCTAGGGGAGTAAGAGGTACAGACTATTATGTATAAAATAACCTACAAGGATATATTGTACAACATGGGGAATATAGCTAATATTTTATAATAACTATAAATGGAGTATAACCTTCAAAATTTGTGAATCACTATATTATACACCTGTAACATATATTGTACAGCAACTATATTTCAATTAAAAAATAAATATAAATAATAAAAACACAGTATGCTGAAGGCACTATGCTAGTCAATTTTTCATATATCATCTCTTTGCATTAGTGAGAAGTAGTAGCAGCATCAAGAGATAAGCAAAACTGACAGAGGAAAGGAAAAAAACAGCACATTCTTCAAGAAGGTATCTAATAGAAACTACAGAATAAGAAGGAAAATTGCAGTACTCTATTTTTTTCTTGCTTTTGTGCTTTAAGAGAGTGTAGAGGCAGGCTGGACTTACTTTATACTTCAGCATATTGACTCACATTCGTTTGATTTTATGCAAAAGGCCAATGATTTTGCTGGGGAAAATTTCTCAGTGGAGCTACAAGAAGGGACAGGATGATGAGCAATGAACTTTTCATGACTATCTGGTTAAATTAGCTGGAATTAAACACTTCAGTAGTTTCATTTCAATTTTATTTTTATTTCTTATGGTCATGGAGTCAAGTCAACTTGATGTTTAACTCATAATTCTCAAAAAACAAAACTAAAAAGAACTTACCCCAGAAGTAAAGAGATGAAAGATCATCTCTAATGATGAATTCCCAAACCTGTATCATTATCTAGTAGATTAGCTTACTGAGGACCCTTGTCAGTTCTTCTTCACCAACACAGAGTCCAGCATCACAGAAGATTATCTTAATGAAAGCGCTTGTTACTAGGAAGCAATGCTTAACATTGGGATATGTTACCAATTTAAAGGGAAGCAAACCTAGAAGGGCATTATAACCAAAAGAAGATAAAACTAGCTTTGAATTAGCTCATTTCTAGACCTAAATTAATGTTTTTAATTTCTAGTAATAGTCGCATGTTTACAAAAATCTTAAATGATCTTGAAGCACACAGCAAGCTAAAGTGAAAGACTGCCACAAGATATTTATTAGAAAATCTATTGGTCCATCACTCATTCACATATCAATACATACCAACTATGTAGAAAGCACCAGGCTCAGTGCTGTGGAGGATTAAAGATAAAGACCATGCTCTTAAGGAAGTTATGTGCTGATAAAGAGAATAAGATATAAAAAAAGATAACCCCATGCATATGTGCACAAAACTGAGTAAAAAATGCTCATTGCAGCTTTGTATGTGAAAAAAAAAATTGCAGGGAACATAAATGTCCATAAAGAGAGAAATGGCTAAAATAATAGGAATTATTCACTAAGTGTAATAGCATATCAGCAGCAAGTAGCTCACAAAACAATCCCAATACCCAGAGTTTGAGTGAATAAAGCAAGTTGCTGAATAAACATGGCCACATAAATATTATATATTTATGGGCATATAACATGTATAGGAATGATTAGGGAAAAGTTCTGGAAAGACATAAATGAAATGAAAACAGTGGTGTCCTCCAGGTAAAATACGGGAACTGGGGAGATGGTCATAAAATTATAGTTTTACCAGTAATGTTCAGATTTTAAAATTAGAATATATTTATGTATTGTTTATCAAATGTATGTACACAGAGAGATATAGATATAGGTATATAATAACAAGATCAATACCATAAGGAAAAGCACATAAAGTGATACATAATTTTAAATGAGTAAAACGGTTTCTTCCAGAAGAAATTATGCAACATTTTGTGTAGAAGCCAAACCTTCTTAGTTATAAAAAGTTCAGAGCTGGATACAAAGTAGCGCTATAATACACAAAAATTAAATAAAAATGGTTGCCATGGTTTTGGAGTGAGGGAAAGAGGGATGAATAGGTGGAGCACAGGGGATTTTTAGTGCAGTGAAACTATTGTGTATGAATTGGAACGGTGGATACATGGCATTACTCATTCGGCAAAATTCAAAGAATTATCCAACACAGAGTGAACCCTAATTTTTCCAATGGACTTTAGTTAGTAATAATGCATCCACACTGGTGCTTCAATTTTAACAAATTTACCACACCAATATAAGATATTAATAACAGGGGAAACTGTGTGGAGGTATGGTGGGGAGAAGTAGGAAGTGTATAGGAAGTCTCTATTTTATGTTCCATTTTTCTGTAAAGCTTAAAATACTCTAAGAAATAAAGCCTATTTTAATTTTAAAATGCTATCATAGAAGAAAGCATAAACAGCAAGAAGGACATAAATAAAAGAATAATTCATGCTTTGCGTGGAAGCCTTAGCCAGTGGTTATATTATATCCATGACATGAGTTAACACATAGAAGGCACAGAGAGCTCTACTGTGGCTGATATACAGAACATTCAGTGTTTTATCTATTTATTTATTTACTTATTTATTTATCTGATTTATCTGTTTGTTGTGTTTATAATTTTTTATATGTCTTAAAGGAGAAGTAGAATTGTGCCAGGAAGGCAAAGAGTTAAAAATACTGCAAAGAAAGAAAGAGCTAGATTGATGACACCCCATGTGAAAAAGAGCCTTTGCTGGGACTGGAAAAGAATATGGGTGGCTGGAGTGCAGACTCATGTCAAACAGATTGGAGATGGAATCAGAACACTAGGATGAGATTAGACTGTGAGATTAGACTGAAAAGGAGTTTGGGTATGGAAATCAAGATTTTTTTTTTCTAAGACCATGACCTACTCACTTCTGTGCTTCTGGAGGATTGATGGGAATGAGAAGAGATGTAGAGGGCCCAGGAAGGGAACAGCGAATGTGTAATAAAGGTGATGGTCTGGGAATTAAAACGAGTGGGTTCAAATTTTGCTTCTCATACTGTCTAGCTGTGTATGTAAACCCAAGACACACATCTTAAATATTTCCAATCTCAACCTCCTCATAAATAAATAAATAAAAGACAAAAAAGGATGAATTCTGGGCAATGGAAAGATAAAAGGTGTGACAACGACCCAGCTTGCGTTACCGGAAGAATGATGATGTTAACGACAAACATAAAAAACAAAGAGAGGCAAGAAGTTTGGGCAAAGAGTTTGATCAGAGACATAGGACTTCAAGGTTTTCCAAAATATACAAAGAGCTCATACAACTCAACAACAACAAAAAAAAACAAACAACACAATTGAAAAATGGACAGAAGACCTAAATAGACATTTCTCCAAAGAAGACATACAGATCAAACAGGCACATGAAAAGATGCTCAACATTGCTAATTATTAGAGAAATGCAAACCAAAATGACAATGAGATACCACCTCATGCCGGTCAGAATGACCACTAAAAAGTCTACAAATAATAAATGATGGAGAGGGTGTGGTGAAAAGGGAACCCTCGTACACTGTTGGTGGAAATGTTAAGTTGGTGCAGCCACTATGGAAAACAGTATGGAGGTTCCTCAAAAAACTAAAAATAGAGTTGCCATATGATCCAGCAATCCCACTCCTGGGCATATATCTGGACAAAACTATAATTTGAAAAGATACATGCACCCCTATGTTCACAGCAACACTGTTTACAATAGCCAAGACATGCAAGCAACCAAAATGACCATCAACAGATGAACGGATAAAGAAGACCTGGTACGTATATACAATAGAATATTACTCAGCCATAGAAAAGAATGAAATAATGCATTTGCAGCAACATGGATGGACCTAGAGATTATCATACTAAGTGAAGTAAGTCAGAAAGAGAAAGGCAAACACCGTATGACATCACTTATATGTGGAATCTAAAATATGACACAAATGAACCTATCTACAAAACAGAAACAGACTCACAGACATAGAGAACAAACCTGTGATTGCCAAGGGGGAGGGAAGGTAGGAGAGAGATGGAGTGGGAGTTCAGGGTTAGCAGATGCAAACTAATATATATAGAATGGATAAACAACAAGGTCCTATTGTACAGCACAGGGAACTATAGTCAATGTCCCGTGATAAACCATACTGGAAAAGAATATAAAAAAGAATGTATATAAGTATAACTGAATCACTTTGCTGTACAGCAGAAATTAACACAACACTATAAATCAACTATACTTCAATTAAAAAAGATATTCATCCCAAATCCAACTGAAATCAGAGAGTAGTAAGCAATGTGAGGGGGTAAAACAAACTAACAGAGAACTTCAGAGCTTAGGGGCAGGGGACTATATGTGAAACTGAGACATTAACTGATTCACAGGAAATGGGCACAGGAAATTCACAGGAAATAGGTGCAGGGAAAACATGCAGGATAATGCCTGTGATGAAGGCGGAAGGCTGTGGAGGAACTATGTAGAAACCACTCACAATCTGCAACCAGTAGGAAAGGAGCAGGAAGGTAAGAGTGGATTCCACGGAGGCTCTGAAGAATTCTCTCTGAAAACCAGTATGCTTCTACCGGCCTACTTATCTCTTTATATTTCATCTCATACAGGGTCTCCACACAAATGGCTTAAAGGCACGTCTCAGTCTGCATGGGCTGCTATAACAGAATACCATTGATTGAGTGACTTAAACAACATTTATTCTTATAGTTCTGGAAGCTGGAAGTCCAAGATCAAGGGGCCAGCAACATAGGTTTTGTTCTGAGGCCTTCTCTTGGCTTGTAGGTGGCCACCAATGCACCTTGTGCAAATATGGTCTCTTCTTTATGTGCTCATGGAGAAAGAGGGAGAGAGAGAGGGAGAGAGAGAGAGAGAGAGAGAGAGAGCGCTAGCTCTCTGATGTCTCTTCTTATAATGGCATTAATCCTATCATAAGGGCTCCACCCTCATGGCCTGATTACCTCTGAAAGACCCATATCCAAATACAACACACTAGGGGTTAAGGCTTCAACATGAATTTTGAAGGGAACACAACTCAGTGCACAGCCAGGCACTACTACTTCTTACAAGTACATCATAGTTAGGACTCATAATTTTCTGAATAATAATTTTCTAACTACCTCTTAAATTTTAGTATTTTCTGCTACTAAGAATAAGAGAAAATGAAAGATCATTGATAAATATCTTAACTACTCTATTAAATCCATTATATATTTACACATACACATGCACATACAGGCACACAAAACTACAGTTTATAAACAACTGTTCTAAAAATAGTTTGTAGTGAAAATTTACCTTGTTTAAGATCCATCATTCTTATGACTTTAAAAACTTGGTGCTTTATGAGATGTCTTTAAAAGAACATTATTAGTCAACACATTTGTTAGAAAATGTGTTTTGTTTTACAGGCAGGAGTAATCTCATATATTAGAAGAAAAAGTGTATATTTTAATATACCATATTAAAACATTTTGAAGATTTATAAAGAAGGATGTAATGATATACTGGGGGAAATGATAAAAGTGATGTTGAAAAATGAATATACCTATATTTTGATAATTTTTCTCTCTCTTATCATAAAAAAATGACCTTTGTCATGTTCATTACTATTTTTCACTACATTATTTCAATTACTAAACCAATGGAGTATTGCCTAATTTTTTATAATAATTTTAAAACAGCCACTGCTACTTTAATTTTGCTCACTGTCATACTGTATCACTGATTATTTTATTCAGTGTATAGTATTTTACCACTGTTATAGAAGGACCAAATTGAATTACAGATGTGTAAACTCTATCTGGTATTGTTCACTTATCAGATATTTTATTATTCTACTAATTACAGCATCTATCATGTTCAGGGTAGAGGTGAGGGTTACTAAGGCATTAGTATTAGTCTAGGAACTTTAAAGTTAAGTGATTCACTCTTTTCCCTAAACCAATCTCAATGTTTCTCCATCAGACTCAAATTGCATCTTATGGTTTTATTCGGTGACTAATTAATGCCATTTTCCAAACAAATCTCTGACAGGGTTGAGAACCAAAGCCTAATTTACAATACAAAAACAATGGACCATGTGGTCATGGATAGTGGCTTTTACTCAAAAGTCAATGCCAGCTAATTTCAGTGCTTGGAAAGTTGCACAAGGGATCGATGGCAACTTATTCTTTACAAGGTCTTCCCATTAACAATCCAAATGTCCAACAGTATGACTTGTCATCCTCGTAAGAAAGGACTTCAGAAGGCAACAAACAAGATGAAAGCAATAATGACCATAAAGTGCTTCCCACAGTGGTGCGCACATAATAATTGTTCAATAAATGCTAGCTGATGACAGTAAGAGTGCTATACTACCAGATTTAGTAAGGATCTTGGTTAAAGTTCAGAGAATAAACAATATCAAAAATTAAAAGGACTCCAACATATATTTGATATGTAAATTTCTAAGTATGTCACAGAAGAATCCTTAGTTCAGTTCCTGGAAAACGGTATGTGTCTCTTATTCATTTACTGAATGAGGGCATGAATCAATGCTCTTCAGAACAAACTGTGTATGTGAGCAAAGGAGGAGGCATGAGAAACTACTGCAGGACTGTCCCTTTCATAGTCCTTTGTATAATGACCATGCTAGGCTGCTCGTACCTAGGTAAGCTAAATCCCAATAACTGTCACAGGGATCAAACAAAATCTGCACCTTGCCAGGTTTGCAAGCCTGACAGAATCAGGGCAGCTCCTTAAGAGTCAAAACATAATCATTATTAAATAAAAATCTGGAAAAATGCCAGAAAATAGGACTTAACTTTTACTCTGTCTTTCCCTACAGGATATATTAAGCCAAAATTGAGGGGAGGAGAACGTGGTGTTTTTTATGGTAAATCCTGAGATTCTGTATTAAATGCCTCTAACATAATAAATATTATTTCTTTAATTTGAACAGTATTTAAACTCCATAGATTATTCCACATTTATATAATTTTAGAGTCAGTCTTGGCAGCATCATAATTAGAGAGAAAACACATTTTTTAAAATTACATTGCTATAAGATTATTTTCTTTGTCTTCCCTTCACTAGATATGCATTGGTTAAAGTTTTATCCTTATGTATATATAACCATTTTAACTTTCTGTTTTCCAAGCATCCTTAAAAGTGTACTTCTGCAATATCCTGAGGGAAATGTTGCTCTAATTGCATTTTTAAATTATTACACGTGTGTATGCTGAGTAGGACTTAGTTTATGTCTCTGCCTATTAGGTAATTTTATCTTGAAGTTTGAAATAATTTGTTATTAAACATTGTTTAAATAATCCCATGACAACACTGTAGCCATTAATATGTCTAGCTATGATTATTTATTCATACATAATATCTATCACGTATGAGCTAATGTCACAATAAGCCAGTCACTAACTCAATGTTAAATCCTGTATCTAATTCTGCTGCTGCAGATCCCCTTCACTTTAAAACCACTTTTTGAAATTTCTAATTCAGCATTATGTGAGTAAAACCAAGTTGCGATTATATACAAAATTATGTTAACTCTAATGGGAATTATAGGATTTCAGTCTTGATATATGTTATTAAGCTGCAAGTACAAAACTTCATAGTTACAAAGGCCTATAATTTTCTAGACTTTTTACCCACAGAGCCTTCCCTTCCCTTCCCCCTATTTTTAAAATATAATGTGGTGGGGGAGGGATGGAGTAGGAGTTTGGGATCAGCAGATGCAAGCTAGTATATATAGGATGGATAAACAACAAGGTCCTACTGTAGAGCACAGGGAACTATATTCAGTATCCTGGGATAAACCATGATGGAAAAGAATATGAAAAAAGAATGTATACCTATGTATAACTGAATCACTTTGCTGTACGGCAGAAATTAACACAACATTGTAAATCGACTATACTTCAATTTAAAAAATAAAAAAAATAATGTAACATAACACAGCACAACATAATACATTACACAGAGTTTTAAGACATAAAGCAGGTAAGACTAGGCCTCTCTGGTTGAAGGAGATGAACAGACCCCCTTCTATCCCTCCCTTTTGAGCTGTTCCTGGGGCGTCCCCTAAGGCTGTTCTGTGGAATCCTGGGCTCCACAGAAAACTGCTAAAATAACATGTCTTTTTCTAGATTCGAACATGACAAAACTAACGACAATGTTGGAGATTCTCTGGTCCAACACCTGTTGTGTTCAGTAAGTATATCTGGATAGGTAGTGCAAGAGAAAACTCCTAAGTGCACTTTAATCATTTTTATTGGAAATGGTGACAAAAGTGGATCCCACAAGAGTTCATTTCTCAGGGCCTCTGTTCCAGAATACAATTGGATTAATAGGAGATTCTAAGAAATCATAAAGAATATAACATATCTGTGTGATACTAATTTTGATCAATTCAATTGATCATTCAAATACCTCCTTACTGTAGTCTGTGACACTTTTGAAGCCTTTTTGAAAATCAAATATAATAGATTTTTTTTTCTATTTCTTAGCATCCAGCTGCTTTTTTTTTTTTTTTTAATTATGTATTTATTTATTTATGGCTGCATTGGGTCTTCGTTGCTGCACGTGGGCTTTCTCTAGTTGTGGCGAGGGGGGGCTACTCTTCGTTGTGGTGCGCGGGCTTCTCATTGCAGTGGTTTCTCTTGTTGTGGAGCACTGTCTCTAGGTGCACGGGCTTCAGTAGTTGTGGCACATGGGCTTCAGTAGTTGTGGCTCGCGGGCTCTAGAGCGCAGGCTCAGTAGTTGTGGCGCACGGGCTTAGTTGCTCAGCGGCATGTGGGATCTTCCCAGACCAGGGCTTGAACCCGCGTCCCCTGCATTGGCAGGCGGATTCTTAACCACTGCGCCACCAGGGAAGTCCCAGCTGCTTTTTAAAAATAATGTGACATTCGGTCTAGGAAGAAGGAAAAGCAGGGACTGTCTTATTTTGTGATCAATTTCTCTGTCAGGAATTCTTTTCTCTCTCTCTTTTCCCCTCTTCTCCTCTCCCTCTCTGTCTCTACCTCTCCATCTCTGTTCCCTTCTCCCTTACTCTGGAAGAGGCACTGAAGTTAGGGGGAATGTGCATCTAACTCTAAGCTACAGCCATCTTAGATTTTTCAAGAGTTTCTCTCTACATATCTGTGCAGTAAAACACACCAGTCCAAAGCTTTCCTCACTTCTGTACATATAGTATTCTATATATCCTGGAACTCGATAAGTAATCCAATTTTAAGATTCTGGATGTTTTCCATGGAAGCTCTTATTACACACATTAATCTTTCTTTTTCCTAAGTAGACTCAACTTTTATAAATTCTTTTTCCTTCTATTTCAAATTAACAAAGACCAAAGCTTTCTTAACACAATATCTTAGATCCAGATCAGTGATTCTAAAACTAAAACTGTCTGAGATAAATCTAGCATAAAGAATATTTTACTTTGTTTAATAATTTTTCTAAAATATCTTTATTTTTTCATTGCATTGTACCTTTGTCAAAAATCAAATGACTATATTTGCCTGAATTTATTTCTGGTATCTCTATTTTTTTCCATTAATTTCTGTGTCTGTTCTTTTAGCACTACCACGAAATCATGATTACTGCAGCTCTGTAAGTTATGAAATTGGCTTATATAACATACATCATGACTGAATTCCCACAAACTCCCATTACAGTTAAAACAATTCTACATATTTCTGAGAAAACAAGCTAGACTTGGTTTTACATAATTTTTGAAATCATTTTGGCTATTCTAGTCTCTCTGTTTTTCCATAGAATTGGCTTGGAAATATCTATCAACAGCAATAAAAAAATAGCCTGCTGGGATTTTGATTGAGATTGTATTGAATGTAGAGATCAAATTAGGCAGAACTTACATCTTAATGATACTGAGTGCTCCAATTCATGAACACGGTATAACTCTGCATTTATCTAAGTCTTTTTTAAAAGATTTCTTTAATCAGTGTTTTGTGGATTTAATAAAGATTCTGTACCTATGCTATTAGATGTATATCTATTATTTCATTTTCTGATGCTTTTAAGTAATATACTGATTTTTAAATTTTCTATTTTTTGTAGCTCATTGCTAGCATATAGAAGTACATATTTTTGCTATCCACAAACTAATAAAACTCACTTGTTCATTTTGGGAATTTTTTTTAGATCTTTGGGATGTCTGACATAGATAATCATGCCATCCACAAATAGAGATGACTGTATTTCTTCTTTCCCAAAATGTATGTATGCTTTTTATCTGTTTATTTTGTAATGGCTAAAACTTTATTAAAAATGATTTTGAGTAGGAATGATGAGACAAAATTCCCTTGAGTTTTGTCTTATCTTAAAGACAAAAAATTCAATCTTTCAGCACAAGGTTGTGGAATTTTTCCACATCCACTTAAGAGAACAATATATTATGTTTCATCTCCCAGGTCTACCTCACAATGAAGTCTGAGGGCTCTTTCCAATCTTTGGTGTGTGAGCCTGGAGGGGATTATGAAGAAAGATCTTGCAAGCAAAGAAGGAACAAATTCAGCCAATTTCAGCCCACAAGTGCTTCCCACTGTCCTTTCACAAGAATTTCCCATACTTTGCCTTCATTAATTTGTCATCTAGTCTTGCCAAACTCTTCTAACCAGTTTGGTTGTGTCTGCTCAGGTGAGCAAGTGCTCAGTGTCCTTCCTGTACTCACTTCTCTCTCCTTAGACTTTCGCTTAGTTGGATGTTCTGCCAATGGGTTCAAAAAAATGTCATGAATTTAAAGTTAGTCTTTTTTTTTTTTTTTAATTTTAAGAGCAAGATCAATACTCCTTGCAATTCTCTACCTATCAGGACAGAAATTCTTGTGATTCACTTACTCTTATTGTCTAAAACAGGCATTTTTTGTTTTACTTTAAAAGTAAGTTTACTGCCCATGGCATAATATAATTAGCTTCTGAATATCTTTTACAAAATAAAATCCACATGATTCCTAATGATTATGAACCCTTGAAATGTTACGAATTTGTGTTTAGCTGAAAACTTTACATTTGTTTACAGTTCCTATAAAATAAGATACAACTATAATCCTAAGAGAAACAATAAGAACAGTGTACAAAAACTGCATACCTCATTAATAATTAAAGCCAATCTATGCTTTGTTATATTTTTGCTTAAATGCTCACCAAAATTCCATAAACCACATGAAAGAAATCATAAAATAAATGAACACACCCTGAAATGAAATGTAGTTGTTGAATCATGAAGAAATAAAGCTACGGATGCTGAACCTAAATAGAAAACAGAACAAAGAATTGCCTGCTTCCATCTATCATTTCTCATCTGGGAGTAGAAAGCCTCATGGAGAATCCCACACCACAGTTTAATAACAGTAACCCTGGGTATTGGGCTTCGTATTTCATACATTTAACTATAAGGCATTATACTCTGGAGATGAGAAGAGAGCAGATTTTGGAATCAGACAGATTTGGCTCCAACCTTAAATTCAACTCCATCAGTTAACCATAAGTTACTTCATGGATAATGAAAGAGGCTCCCCAAGAAAAAAGACTTACGTTAAAATATTTCAGGATTATCTCCAGATAGCATGGAAATTAATGGCCTAATAAGTTCAAATTGACAATGGATACCCAGAAGAACAACCACTGTGATCACGTACTTGCAATTATTTTGGTGAAATTTGGAGGCGAAATAACATATTCTTTGGCATGGCAGCCTTGTTTAGTGAATAGAAAGCACTGACTTTTTGAGCCAAAGACAATTGGGATCTAATTCCAGCCATGCCTTTATTCAGACAGCAAACTTTTGTAAATAAATCATTAAACTGATATGACCTACAGTTTATTCACCTACGAAACGAGAATTAAAAATATCTTTCTCTCAGGACTGTCATAAGCAATGCATGCAAAATGCCTAAATCTCTGTTCCTCCTCCTCCTCCTCCTTCTTCACTTTAAATATCACAGAGCTTGAGAACACAAAGTTCAAGAGTCAATCCCAAATCTAGTTGCACATCCTTGCCTCAACCAAGATAAGAAACATTACCATGCTGTAACGTATTTCCATGTTTATACTTAACAATTAAGATAAAGAATGCCTGAAATAAAAACTTTACAATTGTGATAACACAATAGTGCTCTGAGGTTTTTTAAAAAATGACTTTTAAACTCAATTTAATTATCAATTTCAGCTTTCCAAAATAATCAGGTGACCAGGAATAAATTAGATTTCAGGTATACTAATGTTGATATTATCAAATATCAAATTAAACAATGACATAGCAGACTGGATGTCATAGATAGTCCATACTTAGACATGTTCTTTGCTCTTTATACTATTTGAAACCTTTGATGTTTTTAATGATTCATTATCTACGGCTATCTTATTGATTTGCCTTATAGTGACACTGCGAAAAGCTTACAAACTTCTCTAAAAAACTAAATTGTACTTTTCCATAATAAGACAAGTCACCCAGGTTTAAATTCATTCTATCTGAAAGTATTTTTAACAGCTTTATTGAGGTATAATTGATATAAATTGTATATTTAATGTACACAACTTGATGAATTCGGATGTATGCATATACCTGCAATACTATCACCACAATTAAGATAATTCCCATATCCATCATCTCCAAAAGTTTCCTAATGCTCCTTTGTTAAGTCTAAGTTTAAAAGTGAATACCATATGCCCCAGTCACTCTGACTTTTAATAAAGAACACAATGAATGTAAGGAACATTTACTGGGAAGACACGTTATTTGAATAGATATGTTAGTTTCTGCCATGATGCTTTCTAACATAAACTCAGCTGACAAGTTACTTTGAGGTAATTAAAAAAAAAACAAAAAAAACTGTTACTGGTGAGGGGACAAAAAAAAAAAAAAAAGTCTGGTTTTTCAAGTTCCACTATCAGCAAATAGGATATTTTTTTAATACCACATGTTGATTTAAATGCAAATAGAGTAATCTTTAGAAAAACACCTTAGACTTCTTAAGATTTCACAGAACGTCAAAATAAATTGTCAACAAATATCCTCAGCAGACATTTCTTCACCTTTGGTTTCCGGCACTGGCTTGGGCCAATACGATTGTCCATTTCCCACTCGGTTTTGTAATAATCACAAAATACATTTCTAATTCCATCTACCTCTGGCCACTGAATGGGTTCCTTTTCCAGGCCTCTTGGTTCCTGTGGACAGGCTCTCTGTGTATCCTACAGATTAAATATCGAAGAATTCTGGAAAAGCATTAGAGAAAACTTGCTAGATTACATGTGAATTCTGGTCTCTAGCTTTCATAAAATCAGTCTCATTCTCCAGAGTATCTCTTGTCTTTCACGCTTACTGTGTTACATCTTTTCTATACTTGATGAGGTTTGCTTTTTCCATGCAGGTTACTGTTATATCTGGCATGCAATGTAAACCCAGTGAGCTGTGAATCCCTTCACTTTTAAGAGACTCTTTCTTTTTTTAAAACAGTAAGTAGAAACGTTTTCCATATTGTCAATGTAATTTTAGGAAACATGGAGAATTTCACATTTGTTTCTTAAACTAATTTCTCTCAAAATATTGAAATATAACCAGGAGAAACTATAGTGTAAGAAAAAAATATTCTTATTAATGTAAGCCAAACCCACAATTCTGATTCTAGTTCTAATAACTTTACTTCAGCCAAGACGCTGGTCATCCATATATTGGAATATTTACTTAAATCATTACATGAAAAAGGATATCATTTGACCCTTGGTTGAACTACAAACAGGAAATCAAGAAAAACATCACAAAGAAAGAAGAACAAAGGGTCATGTGAAACTCAGAATGATATGCCATAATGTTGAATGATTATAAATGATCTTTCCAATAAAATTATCCCTCATGTCATTTTTATAGTTTTAAGTGTCATTCCTCCTAATGTTTCCTAACCAGCTAAACACAATCACTGACCACTTCATCCAGACAATTGACAATCTATTCATCCCTCCATCCTCTTATTCATCAATCCATCCTTTCATCTTTACTGATTATCTACTTATATAAGTCCCTGTGTTAATGCTGAGAGGGACTCAAAGATGGTCAGTGTAGAACTGATTGTTTACCAGCCAGTTTAGTAAAGGGATCTACTTTACTGTTTAAATGTAAAAACTCTGAGTCACAAAGATCTAAATTCAAATTCCATCTTTGCTAACTATTAGTTATGGGTTATGTGCAGTTTGCTTAACCTCCCCCTTGCCTAAATTTACTTACTTGTAAAATAGAGCTTATAAAATCTACATTTGATGGTAGGAGGATGTTTAAATGAGATTATCATACAACCTGTTTGTTGACCTCAGAAATGGTAACTATCATTATTATTCCAGAGATGGGACGAAAAACATAACACAAATAGGAGCTAAGAATCATCAAATATTACTGATAGAAAGCAGCATTCAGAGACATCAGCAGAGTACAATGACATAAAAAGAAAGCAAAGAAAGAGGTTTAAATTTTTATGTAAAGGAGCATCAAATGCTACGGAAAAACTGAATGACTATTTCCAAGCCTTGGTTCTTCCTGGGAATACGTGAGAAAGTATGATGGATTAAGTTGGTTTTTTTGGTTTTTGTTTTTTTAATTTATTTTATTAAAAAAATTTTTTTTTAATTTAATGGCATGCATACCTGGAAGCAATGGCATTGCATAAATAAGCAAAAAAAAAAAAAACACCCACACATACATGTATGTATATGTATACAGATATGTATACACACACGTATATACTCATGTGCTATGTCATACCCCCACACACGTTTGATTTGAACAATTATTATACATTTGAATATTAATTTAGAAATGTTTGAATACACAGAAGCTCCAAATGAGGAACTGTTGTAAAGCTTTTGCTGGTGTTCTTATTTCTGATAAAAATAAAATCTACAATTACTTCTTTACTTTCTGGGTAGTGAATTATAGTACTTATTCCTCTAGATTCCTCATATTATATATATAAAGGAACAAGAAAATAAAATAAGAACAAAAATATAAAGAAAGTAGAGAATCAGTTGGGATGCCACCTTAGAGGGCAACCATCAGAGGTCTGAATATAATCTAATTAGTTAAAGCTATATGCTACACCATATAAGCTTCAGTGAAGATATATCCTTAGAGTTTATTACATAATTTATTTGGGCCATTATTTAAAAGTGGAAAATACAAAAATAAGGAAGACATTTGATTCAGGTGGTCTGTAATTGTAATGGAAAGTGTGTAGAATTTATAGTCAGAGAAATCTGGAGATTCAAATTACAGATGACCTTAATCCCCATGGATAAATTACTTTATCACTTTCAGTCTGTTAGAGACAAGACTGTGTGTCAGGCAAACTCCTCCAAGTTTGCCTGAGATTTTCCTGGCTGTAGCACTGAGGACCCCATGTTCCAGGAACCCTTAGCTAAAGGCAACCTGGGATGGTTTGCCTAGGACTGTCCTGGTTTTAAAACTAAATATTCCACATCACAAAAACCCCCTCAGTACAGGTAAGCAGGATAGTTAGTTACCCTACTACTAATACTAACATTATTATGATTATAGCCTTGAATAAAAGAGAGTACTTTTTATTTGTGTGCTGAGTATGTGTGTGTGTATATATACTGATAATTGCTTTGTTGATATGAGTAAAATGTAATATAGAAAAAAGACTGTTACACAAATTCCTATTTTGAAAACGATTTGCTGGGAATGATGCAAAGATACATTTGAGATGTTTGCAAGAGTGTGAGCTGTCTTCAGATGCACAAATATAAGCATGTTTAAGTGTTTAGATGTACTTTTTTTTTTTTAATTTATCCATTTATTTATTTATTTATTTTTGGCTGCATTGGGTCTTCGTTGCTGTGCATGAGCTTTCTCTAGTTGTGGCGAGCGGGGGCTTCTCTTCGTTGTGGTATGCGGCCTCTCACTGCGGTGGCTTCTCGTTGCGGAGCATGGGCTCTAGGTGCACGGGCTCAGTAGTTGTGGCACGCGGGCTCAGTAGTTGCGGCACGTGGGCTCAGTAGTTGCGGCACGTGGGCTCAGTAATTGCGGCACGTGGGCTCAGTAGTTGTGGCACGCGGGCTTCAGTAGTTGTGTCTTCCAGGCTCTAGAGCACAGGCTCACTAGTTGTGGCGCACGGGCTTAGCTGCTCCATGTCACGTGGGATCTTTCCAGACCAGGGATTGAACCCGTGTCCCCTGCCTTGGCAGGCGGATTCTTAACCACTACCCCACCAGGGAAGCCCCTGTAGATGTACTGTGAGTGGTTCCAGAAGGTGGAACTGAGACCTATAGGTGAGAGATATGAGAGGTAAATGACAGCTCAATATAAATAATTAAAAAAAAAAAACTGTTCAATTAGGAAACAGACTAATGTAGCATGCCCCAAGGCAGATTTGAAAAGCAAAGCACACACTGTAGCCACAGCCCAAAAGGCTTACATTATCACTTAACATGCTTTAAATGCAACATCATTCTGGCCCCTTTGCATGGAGGAGTCAGCCTTTTTAAACTGATCTTCATTCTTAGGCCAATAGATAATGAGGAGACATTTTAGCAATAAATACAGAATAGGAACACATTTTCCCCTTACTTCTCCAATCCTTATAAACTTTATGTGTTAATCTTAATTCTCTTTTATCACCTGTTTTTGTTTCTAATGTCAAACAAAGTTGCTCCCTGGGAGCAGAGCTAATCCAGAACTCCCTGTGGCTTAAACCAATCACTGGAGGTGATTTCCCTATTTTCTCTACATCTGCTATGAGCTAGAGGAGCAAAAGCATTATATACTGGGGCTAAAGAATGAATACTGGCCAGTGCCCTTGGAGGTGGTGATCTTCAGGCTCTACAGATCTATAAAACTAGTCACCCCAAAAGAAGTTGGTTGAAAGATCACCTTACCAACATCATCTCTGAGTTTCCTTTCCTGCCAAAATTTTTTTCTGGATGCCAGCATACACTATGATGACAAGTAAAGAGGAGGTTCTCTGTGAGATCCCCAAACTCACTGAAGCTGGAACCTTGTCTTTGATAGGACTGGCATGCTGATTAAAAAATACTATCTTTCCTTTTAAGTGACAGGTGATTGAAATTGTTACTTTCCCTCTTGGCAAATGCAAAGAGGAAGAGAGGACCACAAGATCTGGGTAGGAGGAAATGAGTCAAATGCAAAGACTAATCTATTAGTAATCCTGTGTAGTTGCGATGTAAGGGCCTGTGCTTTTGAAATAAGCCACCTTTTAGGGACCAACAAGGAACACGTGTGCCTTGTGAAGTGGCAAATTTCCATAATTTATATATGGGGCATCTACTATTTGACAAGGCGATGTGCTTTTTATACTCAGCTTACTCAAGCAGAAATCATGGACGACTGTCAGAAGACAGTTCAGGAGGTTCTTTCATGGGACGAGATACCCCCCAAGTCTAAGGTCTTATGATTTTCTATATAAATGTGTTTTTTTCCCTCTTGCTATTGCTATCCCATTGCAGCAAATATTATCCCATCAACACATTAAAATGGCATTCTCACAGTTCCCCAGAAGAAAGTACTCAATACACTTTTTGTTAAATAAAGGAATGCTGGCTGGATGAGTGATATGACTTCTAGAAAGAAAGATAAAGAATTAGCAACCAAATAGACTAAATTTTGGTAATTGTGCAAATCACTTTCAAAAAATAAGTGAGCCACTGAATTCCACTTGGCTGACAAATCTTAATTCAACTTAGGACACCAGGGTTTTCACTTCCTAATCATCACTTCATCCTTTTTACCACCTCATATGCCTTTTCAGAGCACAAAGACAGCACAATATTATTCTTTTAGACTTTTCAATTTGGGTCTTGGTGAAAACTGGATGAGACAGGACTATTTTTAGGACAGAATGACTTTTTTGCCAATAAGGTAAATGTCATTTTATTGGGAAAATAGGGTAGATCCATGAAAGGATGTGAAAGCTCTAGCACTTGTCATAACACCTTAAACTCCCTGGGCCTCAGAATTTTAAATGATAAAATGGGGTGAAGATTAGGCCCCAGTTCTTTACATCCATTTATATTAGAGTCTTTTATTTGTATGTTTCCCCCTACCAGACTCTGAGCTTCAGGCAAATTCACAGTCATGTCTTATTCATCTATTCATAATCATAATGTTAAAATTAAAAAGAGAACTTATTGGTATAGAATGCAAAGTCTGGAGAAGTAGTAGCTTCAGGCACAGCTGCATCCAGAAGATCAAACAATGTTTCAACATTCTATCTCTGTCTTTCTTCACATGTTGACCTCTGACAGCTTTAGGCTTGTCCTATCTTTTCACTTAGCAATTCTACTGAACAGAACACTTCTCTTTAGCTAGTACCACCAAAACTCCAGGAATGAGTTTCATTACCTTGGATCACAGACACATGCCTTAAGCAGTTCCTATGGCTCCTGAAGCTGAATATGCTAACTGGTGAGACATTTTTTATTTACTTGCCCTAGGGAGTAAGGGTCAGGGAAGGGTAAGATTTAGCCCCATCTAAACTGGTCAGAACCATTTGGACTAAGTGTGGCAGAGGAATATTACCCTAAAAATAAACAGAGAAGAAGTAAGGAATCCCAGAAAGATATTCGGGTTATTACAGATCCAAAAGTGTTTGGCTTTTAAACTATCATCATTGGTAGCATAATGGCAAGGGTACTTGTCAGAAAATATTTAGATTACACAAATGAAATATAAGATAACTAGATGAATTTTAAAAATGAAAGCAATGATAGCCAACATTCTGTGTAATTGTTTCTCCTGCTGAATTTCACATTCTATTGAATTTTTCCCCTTGAAGATATTTATGCTTCAAATATTAGATTAATGCTGGTTTCATGCAATTCATTTCTAGTCCAACAGTCTATGCATTTTTTCCTTTCAAATAAGAACCTCTAAAAAACTAGTTTTCTGCTAAATTATAAATTCTACTAAATTATAACTCAAAGTAAACATGTTTTATCAAATCTAAATACATTTTTTCAATCTTTTGAAAATTATGCTAAAATATTATTATTAAAAATGCAATAAAGATAAAGAGTACAAAATAATGAATTACTCTGCAAAACTTAAAATATGGGTGGAGGTGTTTCATAATTCTCTATTTGGGGGTCACTCTACTTAATACATTTCCCTTACAATTAAGTGAATTTGAAGAAACAAAGAATATAGGTACACCTGAAATTTAAAAATATTTCAATTTCACAATATTGATTCTTAAAGCAATCTACATGTAGATTCAATGCAATCCCTATCAAACTACCAATGGCATTCTTCACAGAATTAGAACAAAAAATTTTACAATTTGTATGGAAACACAAAAGACCCCGAATAGCCAAAGCAATCTTGAGAAAGAAAAACAGAGCTGGAGAAATCAGGCTCCCCAGCTTCAAACTATGCTACAAAGCTACAGTAATCAAGACAGTATGGTACTGGCACAGAAACAGAAATATGGATCAATGGTACAGGATAGAAAGCCGAGAGATAAACCCATGCACATATGGTCACCTAACTTACGACAAAGGAGACAAGAACATACAATGGAGAAAAGACAGTTTCTTCAATAAGTGGTGCTGGGAAAACTGGACAGCTACATGTAAAAGAATGAAATTAGAACTCTACTTAACCCCATACACAAAAATAAACTCAAAATGGATTAAAGACCTATATGTAAGACCAGACACTATAAAACTCTTAGAGAACAACATAGGAAAAACATTCTTCAACATAAACCACAGCAAGATCTTTTTTGACCCACCTCCTAGAGAAATGGAAATAAAAACAAAAATAAACATATAGGACCTAATTAAAATTCAAAACTTTTGCACAGCAAAGGAAACCATAAACAAGACAAAAAGACAACCCTCAGAATGGGAGAAAATATTTGCAAATGAAACAATGGACAAAGGACTAATCTCCAAAATAGACAAACAGCTCATGGAGCTCAATATCAAAAAAACAAACAATTCAATTAAAAAATGGGCAGAAGACCTAAATAAACATTTCACCAAAGAAGACATACAGATGGTCAAGAGGCACATGAAAAGATGTTCAACATCACTAATTATTAGAGAAATGCAAATCAAAACTACAGTGAGGTATCACCTCACACCAGTCAGAATGGCCATTATCAAAAAAATCTAGAAACAATAAATGCTGGAAAGCGTGTGGTGAAAAAGGAACCCTCCTGCACTGTTGTTGGGAATGTAAATTGATATAACCACTATGGAGAACAGTATGGAGGTTCCTTAAAAAACTAAAAATAGAACTACCATATGACCAGCAATCCCACTACTGGGCAAATACCCTGAGAAAACCATAATTCAAAAAGAGTCATGTACCACAATGTTCATTGCAGCACTATTTACAATAGCCAGGACATGGAAGCAACCTAAATGTCCATCAACAGATGAATGGATAAAGAAGATGTGGCACATATATACAATGGAATATTACTCAGCCAGAAAAAGAAACGAAATCGAGTTATTTGTAGTGAGGTGAATGGACCTAGAGTCTGTCATACAGGGCGAAGTAAGTCAGAAAGAGAAAAACAAATACCGTATGCTAACACATATAAATGGAATCTTAAAAAAAAAAAAAAAAAAGGTACTGATGAACCTAGTGGCAGGGCAGAAATAAAGACACAGACATAGAGGATGGACTTGAGGACACGGAGCAGGTTGGGGGGGGCGCGAAGTGAGAGTAGCATCGATATATATACACTACCAAACGTAAAATAGATAGCTAGCGGGAAGCAGCAGCATAGCACGGGGAGATCAGCTCGGTGCTTTGCCATGACCTAGAGACATGGGGTAGGGAGGGTGGGAGGGTGGCTGAAGAGGGAGGGGATATGGGGATATATGTATCCATACGACTGATTCACTTTGTTGTACGACAGAAACTAACAGTATTGTGAAGCAATCATACTCTAATAAAGATCTATTGAAAAAAATAAAAATAAATAAAAATAAAAATATTATTTCAAATAATAATTACTTTTAAGTGATCCATATATTAGTTTAAAACATATGAAACTTCCATCATTGTAGGTAAAAAGCCACCAAATATTAGACATTTCATATAAAACTACAGTTTGGTAAAACAACTGCCATTTTAGTATCACTAGGAGTTATACGGAGACATTCTGAGGACAGTTCTACACATGAAATTCAATATTCATTTTAAGGATACTTTGCTGCAGTCTAAACATTACTTTGAGAAAGGGTATTTTCTGCTACAGTTTTTCTTGAGGTGCTTATTGTCAGTCAATAGTACTAATAGAAAATTTAGTAATTTGGCTTTTCTTTAGAGTATTCAAGCAGGGGAAAGATGAGGAGCTGACATCAAATTATGGGCACCTTGCCTATTTTACCACATTTTCATTTCTCTCCTACGTTAGTCTCATCTTATTGGAAGAAATGAGACAAGTCCTCATTTATAATTGCCAGTATTCATTCATAATTCATTAAAGATCTTTCTTCTGCTTCCTTTTCTTACTCTTTCATTCTACTTTGTGCCTTATAACAAAATCCAGATATCTTTGAAACCACAGTACTTTGAATACTTTATGTATGTTATTGTCAATGTTGCCATCACAATATAATGACTGTACACCTTGGGGAACAGGAATGGCCTTATTTATCATCTTTGTATACAGTATCAGAAATGTGCATGTTAAATTATGTACCTTAAAGCAAACTCAAAGACAAAGGCAACATCAAAATATTGTTAAGTATTTCAAAACATATTAAATTCTGTCACAAATGGAAATTTTTGAATGCCTATGTTTCTGGTAGCAGAAACATTTTTATAAGAACATGACTATATTTACCTACAAATAAAGGAAAATTATATAAAATATCACTCACTAAAATTAATTTGTAGTGAATCATCTTTCAGATATATTCAGTAAGGATTTAACTTTCTTTGGTTTGAAACATATATGAAACAAAGAGATTTATTTCTAACAAAGCTATGAATGCGTAGGGCTATAATTTTCCAACACTGTAGAAGGGCTTATAATGAAAATAGTCTCCTGCCATATTTCTCCCACTGTACAACCTTCTCCACTTGAATAAAATTCATAACTTGACTCTTTTGGATTTTAGATTCTTCCTATGGTTGCCTATAAAAGTCTTATATGACTATATAAGATTTACAAGGTATCATTTATAGTCTTTCTGCTGTGATAGTTGAAAGTTAGCTCAAATATTCCAACACCATCTCCATCTTCCCTCTCAATATATTTACACATCACTTTTTAGTTCCTGCCTAGAACTTTAAACAAAATACTTAAACCTCAATTTTTCATTCCATTAACTTACACAAAGTAACTTTTCCAACATGAGGACATAAGCAATCTTACCCTAGCCTAACAATCCCCACCCATCTCTGCTCACCATCTTTGGTCTCTCAGCTTTCATCTGTATTTTTAGTTTTATGTTACCTGAATTTAAATTTCATATTCTTTTCTGAAACTGTAGCCACATGTTCTGTGGTTAGCCATAACCATTGATTTTAGAAGATGTAAACTCTTAAAACTGCTTACACATCACTATGAGCAGGAAAATAATACACATAATAAAGCCAATTAGGATGCTCAGGGTATATTTTCTTCTCTCTTCTTATAATGTCCTAATTTTTAAATCACTTAATAGAGTGCAGTTCAAACGTATTCAACGTTTTTACACTCCATCAATTACTGTTTCTCTCCTTAAGGTTTTTTAAGTTCTCCATCATACTATCAATTCCTTTGATTGTCATGGGGGTCTTTGTCTTCGATGTCTTCGCGCTCCTGCTCTATTCTTGACTATTTCTACACAGTGATGTGGTTTTCTTCATGCAAAATCCCCTTGCTGCTTTTCTGTGCTTTCTTGATTCCAAAGTTTCCTGATCCTTTGCATATCTGAAATGTCTTTTTTTTGTCCTCACATTTGAATGACAAGTTTGTCTAGTTATAGAATTCGAGTTTGAAAATATTCCCTCAATGTTTTGAAGGAGTGTGTCTGTTGACTTTAAGCATATAGTGATGTTGGTGTGAATCTCATGCTATTACTCATTGTTTTGATTGTGGTCTCTTCTTTTTCTCTTGAAGCTTTTAATAGTTCTCTCTCTCATCCTTTTTAGTTCCTGAAAGCTCCTATTGCCTTGTCAAGTAAAGGTCTTTATTCAGTCTGACTAGGCACTGTGTGGAGCATTTTAACGTAAAATCTGTTCTGCAAAGTGTCTATTATTCTTTCTTATTTCATCAGCCCTTGCTAATTCTCTACAGTTCTGTTCTCCCACTGGAAATCCAAGTAATCAGATGTGGTATTTTAGTTTCTGGTTCCATTCTTTATTTTTTGTTTTTATTTATTTGTTCTTTTGTTCTAATTTTTAGGTGATTAATTTTATATTCCAATCCATGTTAAGATTTTTTTTAATCATATTTTTTAAATTCTAAGAGCTATTTTTTATTCTCTTATTATTTGTATTTCATTCTGTTTGGCCTTTTTTAGATGAAATATATCTCCTAATCTATCTGGTAGTAACAACTAGGAGTGATTTGGGGTTTTTGTTTATTTTATATATTTATTATACTATGTGCCTTCATTCTCTCTGTTTAATCCTTGGTTAGAAAAGGAAAGCAGCATTATGTGTAGCTTAATACAGTGTTTCTCCAATTTAATGTGCAAGTGAAGCACCTGGGAATCATGTTAAAGTGCAGATGAGGGATATTTCCTTAGCAAGTTCAGAGAGGAAAGAACCCAGACTTCGGAGGCAAAAAAAGACCCAAAAACAAAAAAACCTCAAAAAACAAAAAACCCACAGAACTTAGCCTAGATAATTGATCTTGTGTAAGTTATTTCAATTCTATGTTTACTTTAACTCTTGGATTTCATCATCTGTAAAATGGGGCTAAAAATTGTGAGGATTCAAAAAGCAAAATAACGCTTGTAAAGCACCTGACACATGGGAGAAACTCGATAGATAGTATTCATTGTATTATTGCCATTAGATGAATGGTCTGGCATTTGCAATAGACTGAAGGAAAAGAGGTGTCAAATGAAACACCTAATGTTTGTCATGATGTGAGAAAAAAAAATCCTTGTTTAGGTTTTCTGTTTGAGTTCTTAGGTTTTTTTTGTTATTGTATTTGTTGCCATTTGTTTGTTTTGGTGTGGTCATATATAAGATTGAAAGCAAAAAAGAAAAAAGAGAGAGAGACAAACTTGAAAGAATTGGCATTTAGTTAATAAATAACCCTGGAGGCAACAGAGAAACCATATTGGGAAATCATACCACCTAGAAATTCAGAATATAAGCTCTAGAATCAGAATGCTAAAGCCAAATAGAAGCTCCAGCACTTAGCAGTTGTGTGATACTGGACAATTTGTTTTCCCACTCTGAGCCTTGGTTTCCTAATCTCTAAAATATGGGTAATAATGATAATACTTACAGGATTTTTGTGAGCATTAACTTATATATGTAAGTGACACTATAAGATAATGTAACTGCTATAAGTGTCTGGCACTGTGAGAAAATCCTCTGAATAAAATCCAAAGCTGTCCATAGTCTTTTATAGATCTAAAACAATTAATTATTACCACAAAAAGTGACATTGATTTTCTGTGGTAAGATTCTTCTAATAAACTACTTATATATGAAGTATTAAATAGGAAGACATGAATGTTATGGATCTAAGTTACTAAAATTATGCTACTGATTTTTTTTCAAGTAGACCTTAATATTATATCTGTTAATTGCATCTAGAAACTCCTTTTTATTTCCTTTGCTTCTTTGTTTTGTTATGAATTTTTAAAAAGGTTATATTTTCAAAATATTTGGAGACATTATACTTTCCAAAAATATAAATCAGAAATAAATCAACATTAAGAGTACTTAGTAAGAGCAGCATACAGGGAAAAAGTAAATAAGTAAATAAATAAAACCTTGGGAAGATATGGGAGGTGTGGTGGAAAAAAGCCAGGAGCACATACTCACAGAACCTGGACCCGATTCCCCTCTTCGTCCCTTGCTCCCAAGTACCTAAGTCACACTCACAACCTGAGTGTTACCTCCTCGTTTATAAATTGTTCAAATACCCCAACAACTTTAAGATTCTAGAATCATTTATCTGTAAGTTAAAAGCTCCCTTCTGTAGCATCTTGGATAAAATATGTAAATCAGAAATCTATTCTGATATCTTAAAAACCTCATCCAGTGTGATTCTGAGATTTCTTAATATAACTTCATATATATATCTCCTATCTAGTACTTTCTTCTTTATTAAGTTCTCTAAGATAAACTTCTGTAACCAGCCATAGAGAGGAGTGATAAATGCCTTCCTACATGTGACTATAGGAAAGATCATGAACTTGCTCCTATAGTTTTTCTAATAAGTGTAGAAACGCTTTCATTAGTCAAACACACCTATGGTTAAGTTTAAGAGTATCCTTTTATCGTCTTCACCAAAAAAGTGCCTTCCAGAGTTCTGTTCAATTCAGCTTCCCTAGAGTTAAATCTGCTTTAAGGAATATTAACTATGATGATATTCAAGTTAATCATGAATAACTAAAAAGATTTATCTTGCTGTCAGTCTCAGCTCAGTTGAATAACTGAGCATGTGAAATTTAAGGAGCTTAAAAATAGTAAACTATGCTAATTAGAAAAGTCATTTTAGGTGTCAAGCACCTTCAACTCCTGTGGGTGTTTATATATGGATAGAAATTTTCCATTTTACATGATATTATTGAAAAGGGCAATAGTGCCATGTTATGGACAATCAAAGTGAAGTTTAAACAAATGACATTTTGGAGTTTAGTTAAGGTCCGATTAGTTCAATGGGTTGGAGCTGTTTCCTACAATTAGATGTGAACTTTGGTTTAATAGTCAAGAAAGTCTACTGTTCTGGTTCTGTTGTCAGCTACTTTCTGTCCTTAGCTTCACTATCACTTTCCCAAGAAGACTTCCTTGACCACTCTGTCATTTTCTATCATATTACCCCTTTAATTTCCTTCAAAGCATTTAAATAATCAATGATTATGTTATTTGTTTCTTTTTTCTTAACCGTCTCTCCCCTACAACAGAGTGCCAGTTCCACAAATTAGGGGATTTTATCTGTATTATTTTCTAGCTTATCCCCAGCATTTAGCACAATGCCTAGTGCATAGTATGAGCTTAATACATATTTTAAGTAGATAAAGGAAAACCAGGTCACACATTTAACCTTTTTGGAAGCTATTTTCATACTATTCTCTGACCTGAAGGACTGTAGACATTTCTGTCAATTTCTGTATATAATTTCTGTTATAATGGAGATTATATTAGTTAAGGGCATATTATCCCAGAACCTCAGGATTCTTCCTGTGACTCTACCATCTTTAATACTTGGCTTTCAAGGTCATCCCCAGAAGAGGAAAGAGCCAGAAGAATGGTACACGGCAGGTACACAGCACGGTGGGTCCACAGCGTGGCTGGTAACCTTTGGCCAGAATTCTGTCACATAGCTACCTGTAACTATATGGAGGTAGGGACATGTGGTCTATCTATGTGCCCAGGACGAAGAGAAAATGAATTGGGTGGATATATAGTCAGGTTCTGCCACAGTGATTAAATTAATCTGTTATCTATCATCATTTTTTTTAAAACTTGGTCTTCACTCATATCTGTCTAACACAGTAACTGAAACATAGCCTATAATCAATATTTATTAAATAAATTATGTTGAGGTAGATACATTAGATTTGTTTTAAGGACATCTTATAAACTCATAATTGTGTGTCAAATCTACACACATAGTATACTACGTTTCAGTATTTTTGTCTTATAGCATCAAGTATAAACATAATACTTTTTTGGATTAAGGAAAATAAAGACTTAGTGAGTCACTGATATTGATAATTCATCAACTCCACACATAGTGGAAACCCCTTTGAATGTCATTTGGTTACAAATATTTGACAAAATTGGATCTGGCATAAGTGCTCTACTTTTCCATGCTTGCTTAGATTTTACAATTTATTGACTCCACAAGATTATTATTAATCTCATCTCACAGATATCAAAGTTAATTTAATATCAACATCACATAAGAAAAGGATCTTCTTTCTAGGTCTCAAAACTTTAGTCATTAGTTTTCACTGTTCCACTGTACTGACTTTCAAAGCTGGTTTTACAAAGTCAGGTGAACAGCTGAGTATATCAAAATATGTGCATACCTTGTTGTCAGAGTGCTAGCACTTAAATCTCAGCTGTATGACACTAAAAAATTATGTAACTTGTCTGAGTTTCAGTTTTCTCACCTGTAAAATGGTGATCATACAACCTGTTCAGAGAGGCCAGATTGTGTGAAAACACTGTGGAAATACAAATCATTGTACTGAAGTGAGCTACTATTATTCTTAGTGGGCTTGTTGATGGTTCACCTCCTTTTTTTCCATATCAACACCTTTGCAATAAAGTTGTAGGGAAGACCTTTAATCAGCTAAATCTCATTGTTCATACATATAATGCAGATTATCAAGAGATCATATTTTCTGAGTTCCAGAAACAGGATCTTTCATTGGGCTTATTTGCGTAACAGCCTCAAAATCTCACCAAGGGAAGGTAAATATTCTTAAGGATGAAGATGTGAAAATTTAAAAAAACAATAGGCATATTATGGAATCACTGGTATATAAAAGGTCTTACGCTAAGAGTTTCAAAATGCAACCAGGGATTGGAATTAAATTAAAATCAAGATTAATACGATTCACTGTAAAATCAGTTAAAATGACTTTTATGTTTATCAAGGTATTTGTAACAAGAAACCATGGGAATTTCTAAATAGGGCAGATTTTGAGATCAGATCATCCTCAGTTTGAATCTCTGCTCTGCCACTTGTTAGCTAAGAGTATATACCTAGTCTGTTCAGACTTCAACTTTCTCATCCACCAAAATTGGTTAATAATCATAATATACAGCTCAACAGCTAGAAAAGATGATGTGTTTACAGTGCCTAGCGCAGTGCCCCAATACATGATAGATGTCAAAAATAATAACACTGACAGATGGCATCAGGAAGATAAATCCCCCAATCTCTCTACAAACACTTAACCACCCTTCAGTCTTTCCATTTTCTCTTGTTACTTTTTTTTTAGCCTCTGTATTCAGTCTGGACTTCCTGTGATCAGGGCTGCCTTAGGAGAATTTAGCACCCAAATTTAACATTATCACTATCTTGCCAATTTTAAACTCTGGATAATCACTGTTACTGAATTAACCAGTCTCATCACGAAAACTGTTGCCTGAGAATATCACATCCATTCTCAAACCTACCAAAACCACTGTGCTTTCACTAATAGTCAAGAGATCTCTTTCCACTCCCAACATACACACAGTTGTTGGTTTTAGTTTTACCTAAGAGTTTTGTGATTTCTCAACAATTTTCCCCCCAAACCTAAACTGTATTCTTCCTAGTCTCCAAACACATCATCTAGACTAACAGAGGCACTTCCTCAAACTTTCCCTGATCCCCTCAGAGAGGAATAATCGCAATCTCTCCCTTTTTGTTTGTTTTTCATTGTGTGTGCATGAATGAATGCACATGTGGTTGATGTTGATACTCTTATTATGTATTTGTACGTTTATGTTAGTGGGTATATATTTGCTTAACAGCTTGTGTGGTACTTTTTCTGTGTGTTCTTTTGTGTGTATGTTTGTGTGTGTGTGCTTGTCTCTCCCGGGCATTCAAACAGCCCCTAAAAAAGAGAGTCGTTGCTTTTCTTATTCTATGTAACCCCATTGTAATGCAAATTTTATGGATGTTCAGTAAATATTTGAATATACAATGACATCTTCTATCCATTAAGCACACTCTATATTTTTCTTTACCACATAAATCCCAATACCTAAACACATTGCTAAAAAACATGATCATGCTGGATTGAATATTTTAATACGCCGTTTCTTTAGAGGGAATTGGAATAACAGACTCTGGAATTCAATGTGTCATTTACATATTTTTGAACCTCATTAATCCAGGCCAGAAACACTGAGGCTATTTTTTTTTCCTAACTTTGTGAATTAGAGCATGAATGTAAGATCCAAATGTATTTTTCAAAATAATGAAAAGGGTTCATGATACACACTGTTGGTTTATCAAATACGATAGCATGTCATTCTTTATATATAAAAGGACTTTATCACAATTTCTAAAATAAAAGGAGTTTTTCTATTAGCAATGTAGCAATACCACTTCCTAATAGCATGATTAAGCATTAAGGGTAAGAATGCCAACACCTTTTGGAGGGAATAGAAATATCTGTAAATTGATCAAGTGATAATTACTTGAAGTCTGTTTCTTAGGGATGTTGACAATTTTTTAAAAATTATATTTAAAACCTGCTTTATAAATGTAATGGCTTTATAGAGATATAAATCACATATCACATTTTTCCTTTTAAAATATACAATTTTTTTTTGCCGTATTCAAAGAGTTGTGCAACCATCACCACAATCTCATTTTAAATATTTTCATTACCCCCTAAAGAAAGACTGTATCCATTACCCCAAAAAGAAACCCTGTACCTATGTCTTCCCACTTCTACCCTCCAGCCCTGCAAAAAACCACATATTCTACTTTCTGTCTTTATAGGATTGCTTATTTTATGGAATTGGTAGCCTGATCCCTGAGCAACTCACAAACCACTGTGGTGGTATAGTGTCACTTCCATTACTACTTCCTATTTAACCCATCCATGAGATCCCATAGTGAAGACGGAAGTTAAGAGAGGGATAAGAGTGCATGTATTTCATTTTCCTCTAGAATTTAAGAAATTTGGGGAAGTATGCAATCACAGGCACAGCCATGAAATAACAGAAGCAATAGAAACCAAAATAACTCTGGCAGTCAGACGCTGTCCTCAGATTCCAGTAAACACCCGAAAAGCTGAAGAAAGTTGGAAAGTTTCAATACAACAACATTACTTTTTTCTTTTTCTAAATATTCACAGTAGAATGGCCTCATTTCATCAGCCTCTAGAGCTTTTATTTTTAGTCCACTCTGCATTATACTGCCTGTTCATTGGGTACAGGAATAGATGCTGGCATTCAAGGACAAACAAGGGTACAGCAGGTGGACAGATTCAAAATTGTCAAGCTAATCTATATCCAATGAGGGTAATAGAGCACAAGGTTATTTCTTATTCAATCACTTTACAACTTGAGGTTTTACATGTGGAGTGGGCTTATTTGTAACAATGTATCTCCTCATATTTCATAGTTGGGCGGGAGATGACACAAAACACCAAGAAAAAATGGATAACATATCTAGTCAAAAAAAGTAGGGTATACTTTATTGCTTTCATCTAATGGACATATGCCATTCCCTGTAGATAAAAGAAGGATATGGTTATAAGAAGAGGCTGATAATAGCTTTACTTATGCACCCTTGAGGTTAACTGAAGAAAAATCATCAGACAGAAGTTAGCTTCTGATCAATGTGAACAGTCAACCTACACAGAGAGAGAGAGAATAACAATTATATTTGACATCTTCTCCAAAGGACTTCAATACTAGCTCAGAGGAAGCAGAGCTGAGGCAGGTCACCCTGAGGATGAACAGTAATACAGGTTCAAACTACAAAATGGAGGGTAAACACAGTTTACCCAACCCTGTAGCATGGGAAGTCTGAATAGTTGGCAAGAAATACAGGGGAAGGAAAACAGGAACATACTCAATTATCAAAGAAATTTTTAAACTGTCCTTATAATTTTGATTTAAATTGGTATCTCATCTACCCTAATTTTTTAAAAAAGAAATCACAGATTTATTAATTGTACTGGTGATTTCTACAGAGCTTAATTGAAAATTGGTTTCTTGTCAAAAGGGTTAAGAAAAAACACTTTGTTGATTATCAATAGTACTAAAACAAAATAGGTAGTAATTATACCAGCTGAAAACTTCCATATACTAGAAATGCACCAAATGCATTTTTTTGGCCAAATTACTTAGGGCCAAATTTTTAAATCAATATTCAGATCAAGTCAAGGCCAAAATTGATTAATTCTGTCATAGAATGAACTTCTAGAATAAATATGGCTTTTAAAAAAATCGGTCATTATTTAATCATTTACTACTACTACCATTTTGTTATTTAACTTTATTTAAACTTTTAAACATTTGGCTTTTTATTGGAGGGGCCCCTTCTCATCATTATTTGGTCTAGATTGCTCCCATACTTACTACAATGAGCTGCTGCGACACTAACTACTTGCTTGTTTGAAACCTAGGACTGTGCGGGAATGAGGTTATTTCTGACCAGCTCTGCCAGTAAGGGGTATTGCTAATACAGTGATACTGTTTTTCTTCCCTTAATAATAGTAACTGATTAAGGTAGAGCCATCTTTAATTCATTTTCTGAACTTAAATATCATCGGGGAAGATGCAATTTTACTGAAGCAAATTATAAACTTAACGTTCACATGCTTCCTGAAGAAGATGTTTTCTAAAGCAGATTAAGATTTTTTGACCTTTCTAAAAAATGTCTAAAAATTGTGTAAATACTTGCTGTTCACACAATCACTTGGGGGGGAAACATACTTAAACCTTGAAACTAGAAATATGGCACTATGGCAATGTAATTGGCTTTTAAGACATGCAAATTGTTTTTAAATTTTCATTGGCATCTAAGATTTCATGGCATGTGTACTAATTCCAGCATCTTCTCTGGAGAAGAATGTTAGAAGATTCTTGACAAATAAATACTATCTCTGCCCCCTCCAATACCTGTACTTTCTAATCACATGAGTTTGATTCTAGCAAATAAACTAACATTTTTCTCCATGCAAATCTGATTGTTCATAAGTCTTTTATCTTGCCCAAAGCTAAATTTGGCCTATCTCTATAACATTTAAAATATTATGGTGACAATTAAGTATTAAATTCTTTAGAACAGGTGATCTAAAAGCATTTCAGGATTTTAGTGTTCTTTTTCAATACAAAAAAGTTACAAATCCACATTTAACTGTATTTCTACTACTCACAGAGAGAAAAATCTATGTGCAGACCAAGCACTAAATGGCTTACCAGAGACTCACTGGAAGATCCCCAGTTTCCCATCACTGCTGTGAAAGACAAGCTTCCATGCAATTCTTAATTCATAACATATTTATCTAAAATTATTAACTGAGCACATACCATGTGCCGGTCACTGTTCTAGGCACTGGGGATACCCCGAGAAACAAAACAAACAAAATCTCTACCCTCAGGGGCTTACATTCTAGCAAGGAGGGAGAGAGAAAAATAAAAACCATTAATAAGTGCTTTGGGGATAATAAAGTGATAAAGATGAACAGAGGGCACTGACAAGAAAGTTCTTTCCTGTAAATCAAATAAATCATCATCATTTCTCTATGCTTCTGGGAACTTTCTTCAGAAAGATTCTTTTCTAAACTGTGATTTTGTTTGGAATACTATTCAAAGTGCCAAGTAGATCTATTTTGGACATTTTCTTGCTGTAAAAATTGTGCAGACCAAATCAACTATTATAATGTCTCTAATGCTTGAGCCAGTATTTTCTTTTGAAAACATTACAACCTGTGACATAAGGACTATCTGTTTTAGCATTAGATAATTTGCTTAGAAAATTATATGAAATAACTTTGGGAGCTTCCATTCAAATCCATCATACTTTGAATAACTCTAAGAATGCTTCATAAGAACATTACAGTCTTCAAAAATACTTTACATGTAACCTAACATTTACAACATGATAATTTAATTGAAAAATTAATATTATGTCACCAAATTAAATAAATATGTGACAACATATGTTGAAAATCAAGAATCAAGAGTAAGAAACCTCTGGAATTTTATCAAAGTACAGATGCCAATAATAACAAATTTCCAAACAAGTTTTAGTATAATTTTTCTATCAGTTTGTATCAAAGTCAAAACATCATTCTAACCTAAATGGTACATATATACCATTTAAATCAATTTTAGCCAATAAAGACCTTCATTTATTTAAAAAATAGCTGTTCTTTCTTTCAGATCCCTTTAAAACCACAAAGTATCTCATTTTTATTTAGATGGAATTTCCATTTCTCCTGCTGAAATTTTTCACTTGTTCAACTTTAAGGTTGAAAATACAGTAAGTAATCATAATGATAGTGTTTAGCTTTTAAATATTATCCTGGTTTTCTCTATTTTGAATCAGAACTGTTATTTTTAAATATTCTTAGGGCTACTAGGAATGAATTGTGAAATGTCATATTTTAAAGTGGTACCTGAAAAGAACCTCAAATGAAATCATCATTCTAAGAATCATATCTAAAAGCAGATGGTCTGGAACATGACTTTTCTCTTTTTCAACTCCATCTTTGGCTAAATTCTATTTGCTTTGCCACACCAAGTCTTAAAGAAGGAGAATCTTAAAATATAATGAGAAACCTGAACAGTAGACAGACGGAAATCATTATCATTTAGAGCAACTTCAGGTGAAATTCACATCACATACAATGTGAAAGGCAGCATAAATACTCAGGTTTTTACTACAAAAGCTTGTTTACAAGCATCATCATAACTGTTGAAAACCTTGCTATTTTGTTCATACACTATGTGTCTGGGTTGCAGATGTATGAATGAAAACTAATATGCATATGCTGAGAGCATAATGATCTTTAGAGCAAGAACTGGGCTAATTATGAATGGGTTATGCAAACCAGGATCTAATTGCTTGGGTTTATTACAATGATTATAATTATCATAAAAAGGGCAGTTTCTACTCACTGAGTGCTAACTCTTGATCAAGGGCTTTCTTAAGCACCTTGTGTGCATCATCTCATGGTCTAAACTCAAATAATAATAAGGCAGTGGGCAGTAGTTCAATTAATTCTCACACACAACTTTATGATGTACGTACTATTATCCTCATTTACAGGTGAAGAAATTGAGGCTTAGAAATATAAAATAACTTGTAGAAGTCGTGAATTTTGGATTTGATAAATGGCAAAGCAGGGATCAAACCCAAGTTTATTTGAAAATAAGTTTGCATTCTTGTCTACTATGTTTACTGTTTCCCAATAATCATTTTCCTCTTTGCTGTGAGTGACTTCTAACTGAAACTTGTCATCTCAGATCTTGATTTCACTTTGTATCTGAAACATAAGTATGGGTTACTTCCTTTGCTTGCCAACTTGATTTTTCTATTTAACTCTACACTATACCCCAGTTTCGATGTGCCATAACCTAAAAGTTAAGATGTTTGGGCATCCCTCTTCTTGAATACCTGTTCCCATGATATTTTAGACATAAAACTACTGTTTGAAACTGTATGACCATTCGACTTTTCAAAGGCATGCATTATATCAGCTGTAACTCATACTGAGTTTTGGACATTTTTATATATTTTAAGTAGTTGGATAGAAATTTAATCATTCTATTCATATTTTTTAAATGAAAAATAGTATAAGAGCCATGAAAAGTGCTTCATTTTTCATTTTTACTTACCCAGATTCTGAAATCTGAAGATTAATGCTTTTAAACAGGCCTATATAAATCAATTAATATATATTGAGATTCATGTTCTCCTTCAAGATTACATAGTCAAAAGCCATCTTCCATTTAGGTATTTCCTTTCCATTTACAATTGTATCCATTTCTCTGGTACACAATCACACTTCTCCACCAGTAGCTGAGTGTATTGGTCAGGAATCTTGGTTACAAGAGACAGAAATCTAAATTAAATTGGATTAAGCACAAGAAGGGAGTCTTGGCTTATACAGTTGAGAAGTTATAAGTGATATTTTATTCTAGGTATTGCTCAATTCAGGGGCTTAAATAATGGCATCCTACCTCAGTTTCTCTCTTTCCCCCTCTTTTTCCTTTCTTATTTTCTCTCTCTTGGCTTAATCCTAGACCCAACAAGGCAGTTGCCAGCATGTTCAAACTTATTTCACTTGTACTAATAACAGATCATAACATTTTAAAAAATTTATTTTACTTATTATTTTTGGCTGCGTTGGGTCTTCATTGCTGCGCATGAGCTTTTCTCTAGTTGCGGCGAGCGGTGGCTACCCTTTGTTGTGGTGCGCGGGCTTCTCACTGCGGTGTCTTCTCGTTGCAGAGTACAGGCTCTAAGTGCGTGGGCTTCAGTAGTTGTGGCACACGGGCTCAGTAGTTGTGGCTTGCGGGCTCTAGAGTGCAGGCTCAGTAGTTGTGGCACACGGGCTTAGTTGCTCCGCAGCCTGTGGGATCTTCCTGGACCAGGGCTTGAACCTGTGTCCCCCGCATCGGCAGGCATTTTCTTAACCACTGTGCCACCACAGGAGACCCATAACATTTTTTAAAAGCTTCTTTTTCCCAGAAGTTTCCCCAGTTTCTCCAAATTGGGGCTCACATACACGGTTTGTGACACATGACTATGTCTAAACTAATCATGTGGTCAAGAGAGGGAATACATCTACTGCCCAAGCCTGGATCACATGACAGCCTGCCCTGGACTAAACTGTATTCCCCTCACCAAATTCATATAGTGAAACGCTGACCAGTGTGACTATATTTAGAGTTAGAGTCTTTAGGAGGTAATTAAGGTTAAATGAGGTCATAAGGGTAGGACACTGATCCAAAAGGATTTGTGCCCTTATTAGAAAAGACAGCAGAGAGCCCCCCACCTCTTTCTCTGTCATGTGAGCACACAGCAAGAAGGCAGCCAACTGCAAGTCAGGAAAAGAGGCCTCAGGAATAGAACTCACCAGCACCTTGATCTTGGACTTTCCAGCCTCTAGAACTGTGAGAAATAAATTTTTGTTGTTTAACCCACCATGTCTATGGTGTTTTGTTATAGCAGTTTGAGCAAACTAGCCACAGAGAGCAAGAGATTGGATCAGTCTCTCCCAAAGCTTAAGGACTAAAGAGCAGAAAAATGGGATTCTGCAGAACACAACTCAGAAGCTATTTCCAAAAAAAGGTAAAGTAGATATTGGTAAACATAGTTATCAACCCAGTTTTAGCTAAGCCAGAGTCATGGGACTCCACGACTAGGCTTCTGATACAATGGAATTATGAGCAAAGTTTTGTGCTGTATGCATCGGTGCATGTACTTGGGGAGATGATTCATAGAGTTCATCAGATCCTCAGTTGTTACATTAGTCCTCAAAACTGTCTGGATCTGTGTTTAGTAGGGCCCATAGAAGCTCCAGATGGATGTGGAGCCAAGGAGGAGAAGGGGTAAGAACGGATTGTGGATCTATTTAAAATGGGAGCTGTTTTACTTTATTTAGCATGATCACCCTGGAAGATAAAAGGATTCACTCTAAGGGTTATAGCAACAAGTGCCAAATTTATTCTTATCCTGTGAGTTACTTCCTCTACCTCGTGTATCCTAGGGAAGAAATGGATTGTTTCATTCCTGTATTTTTTTTTTATTGAAGTATAGTTGACTTACAATGTTGTGCCCATCTCTGCCGTACAGCAAAGTGACTCAGTTATACACGTATATACATTCTTTTTTTATATTCTTTTCCATTATGGTTTATCACAGGATATTGAATATGGTTCCCTGTGCTATACAGTAGGATCATTCCTGTATTTTTAATGTTACCTATTATTAAAAAGTATTCAGTCACCTTAAAAATTGGGCAGAGTGATAGGAACTCTGAAAAGTTAGTTCAAATGACAGTCTCTCCAGGAGCATGCTTATTAAACAGACATTCCTTCACCCACAGCCACTGCCACAAAGAGAAACAAAGCAAAAAATCCAGAACAATATGCTCATAAATAAACATGGTTGTCAAAATGGTTACTTTGTAATGCAAGCGCTGATTGGGAGAGCTGGTCTGGGTGAGGTGGAAGTGTTGCCTTTCTCCTAGTTGTTTGTGGAAGTCTGAATAATCTTAATCATTATTTGTTCACATTCGCATGAAAGCAAGAAAAAAAAGTGAGGGAGAAGAAAATAACTTTGGAATAATAATCACTGGGTCACATTGTGATTTTATGACCATATGTCTCACAAAATTAGCAAGATAATTGAAGCTACAGAATTTGCAACTTGCACAAAATAATGAATTATGTAATTTCCAATCATTAAAATATTTTAAACATGCCATTGTGTACATAAATCAGATTCATCCAAAATACAACTGACACCCAAGTCACCTGAATGAAAGGTGATTAAAAACATAACAACTTACTATTGTTTCTAAGCAGAGAGTAAAAATCTGCTTTTATTCTGACACTTTATTTTACATCAATTTACATTTTACTACATTTCCATAAAGTAAAAGTAGAATTCTTACCAGTTTATTTCTTAGATGATGCTAATATTTCTAGACTATCACAATCTTATATCCAAGCTGAATTAAAAGTATATGCAGATAAATCAATTTGCAGCCTAAACATCAGAGCTTATGAGGACAATGATACCATTTCCTTAGGGTCTAGTGCGGAAAAGTTGCCAAAGAAATGAGGTACCCAAGAGGAAAGAAAGTTTCAAATTTACATTAAATTAACTTTACCACAGTCTCAAATGCCCATGACATAGGTTAAAAGGCACCCTTTTAGAAAGTTTTGGTTTGTTTTTTGTTCTTTTTTATAAAACACTTGCTACCAATAACATACATGAATATAATTAAACAATAAAACAGCAAACACTCTAGAGACCTTTGGTAAAAGTGAATACCACCTCCCGCCCTGCAATGATTATACTTCGTAGCAGAAAAGGCTCACAGGCTGATGAGAGAACTTGCCCTCCCAGTGAGAAGGGCCAAGAAAACTGGCCGGACATGTGAAATAGAACTAGGTGGCAAGGATGAAGGCCAGTGACAATAGCACTTGTGGTCTGGATTGCCACTGGGGTCTGAAGATAGCAATAAGCACATGACTCAAAAAAAGATGGTTGCAAAGAGATCTCACTGCAGTGGAGGAGACTTTCAATAATTGTGAATGGGGAATAAAACTAGGGCTGTATGTCTATGCCTAGTGGCTATTTGAGGGACCAAGGAGAAGTAAGTGGAAAACACTGAAGGACGTTTTTGTCTTTATTGGTTCTAATAAAGAAGGCTATTTTTTCAGTTATAGTGTATTCAGAGCATAGCACAAAAGAAAAAAAAATATGTATGATTGATAGCTTACCACGTTAAAACAACTACTATAAGCACTGTTGTCTTTTTTTCTTTTCTGATACAAGCTTTTTCTTTAGCTCATATGACAATGCAGATATAACTTTAAAAATATTTTCTACCTTTTATAAATAAGCATTTTTTTATGTTGTGAAAATACCTTGAAATCTTTGTCCATGAGAACACAGCCAACTATGCTTTGTTCCAATAAATTAGAGTTGGGGATAAAGGCAGATGACAGAGGTAGAGTGGGTATAGATTGTGTAAGGAAAGGAAAAGACACCTATGGATGAATTTTAGGAATTTCTCTTAGATATTGAGAGATGTAAAACTTGGGAGCTCCAGCTTCAAGAGTGCTCCTGTTAAGATAGGCGTTTCCTTTATTTTTAAATTAAATTTTATTTCATTGATTTTTTAAAATAGACTTTATTTTTTAGACTAAGTTTAGGTTCACAGGAACACTGAGCAGAAGGTACAGAGATTTCCCATATACCCTCTGCGCCCAATATACATACACAGTCTTCCCCACTTTCAAAAGCCCACACCAGTGTGGCACATCTGCTATAATCAATGAACCTACATTGACACATTAATACCTAGAGTCCATAGTTTACATTAGGATTTGCTTTTTGTGTTGTATATTTTATAGGTTTTGACAAATATGTAATGACATATATCCACCATTATAGTATTATACAGAGTAGTTTCACTGCCTTTAAAATCCTGTGTGCTCTGCCTGTTCATCCCTCAGTCCCCCTTAACTCCTGGGCAACCCACTGATCCTTTTACTGTCTGCATAGTTTGGCCTTTCCCAGAATGTCATATAGTTGGAATCATACAGTGTGTATTCAAATTGCCCCTTTTCACTTCGTAATATGCATTTAAGATTCCTCCGTGTCATTTCATGGCTTGATAGTTCATTTTTTTCAGCACTGAATAATACTTCATTGTCTGGAGGTACCACAGTTTATCCATTCACTTACTGAAGGACATTTTAGCTGCTTTCAAGTTTTGGCAATTATGATTAAAGCTGCCATAAACATCCTTAGGCAGATTTTTATGTGGACAAAAGGTTTCAACTCATTGAAAAATGGATAAATAACCAGGAGTATAATTGCTGGATCATAAGGTAAGAGTATACGTAGTTTTGTAAGAAACTGCTAAACTGTATTCCAAAGTGGCTGTACCATTTTGCATTCCCACCAGCAATGTATGAGAGTCCAGAATCGCTGTTGGTAGCGTATTACGTTTTAGTCATTCTAATAGGTGTGTAGTGGTATCTCTCATAATTGTTTTAATTTGCAATTCCCTGATGACCTATGATGTGACACATATTTTCATATGCTTATTTGCCATTTGTGTACCTTCTTTCATGAGGTGTCTGTTAATTTTTAATTGGGTTGTTTGTATTTTTATTGTTGAGTTTAGGAGTTCTTGTACATTTTGGATAACAGTTCTTTATAAGATATGTCTTTTGCAAATATTTTCTCACCGTCTGTGGCTTGTCTTCTCATTCCTTTGACATTGTCTTTCATGGTACAGAAGTTTTAAATTTTAATGAAGTCCAGCTTATCAATTTTTTTCATGGATTTTATCTTTGGTATTGTATCGAAAATGTCATCATCATACCCAAGGTTTTCTTCTATGTTACCTTCTAGGATTTTTATATTTTGCATTTCACATTTTGTTCTATGAGCCATTCTGGGTTAAATTTTGTGCAAAGTGTAAGGTCTGTAACTAGATTTTTTTTTTTTTTTGCATGTGGATGTTCAGGTATTCCAGTACCCTTTGTTGAAATTAAATTTTATTTTTACCAAATAAATATATGTAAATAGTTTAAATATAAATCATAATTTTTCCATTGCTTCTTCTGAAATTTATCTCCACTTTATTAATATGATTAATATTAATATAATATATAATAATTAATATAATACTGCTAAATTATTGGTTTATCAATTTCTGATATTATTTATTCATAACAATTATCATTCCTTATGTAAATTCATTACAAATATATATTATGACTAGTAAATAGTTCCTGCAAAGCCAAATACTATACTTTAATAAATTTTCCTCTTTTGCATTGAATTTAGTAGCTCCTAAAGTTATTAATTTTCCATCATATCTTGCAAATGCCTATCACTATTTTCTTTCTTTTTTAAATAAAGAACTGTTGAAACATACTGGAAAATACATCACTTCAATTTTTATTTTCCCTCCACAGGTCCTTCACTCTCATGCTTCAATGTGTACATACTCTACTAAAATCTGTTGGGTTTTTTGTTTTTTGCTTTTTAGGAAAAAATTAAAATGTCATTGGAAATCCATATGCAATTGACTGAATTTTTGCAGAACATAATCTTATTTCATAGTCTCCCTCAATCCTATGTATCCACCAACCCCATCAATGTACCTATATACATATCATATTCACAGATAAAATTGCTGTGGATCATAGCTTCATATTTTGGCTGTGATTCATGTTTAATTATATTAAAACAAGGCTTATATTTTCTCTGACAATATCCTGTCATGCCTTCAAACTACTTATTGAATTTTAATTACATATTTAATTGTTTAGGACTAATGTCTGTGTTCTCAGCTTCCTCTTTTTAATCATTTGAAGACAGTACTTGGTATATCGTAGATTTGCAGATCTTATGTATAGACTTCAATGACTTTTACAAATATATATATGATACATACATCATGTAATCACTTTCCTAATCGAGATGTAGAACACTCCCTCCACCCCAGAAAGTTCCATCCAGCCCCTTTCCAGTCAATCCTCATGAGCAAACTGGGAGTTACCTAGGTAGCAACATTTATATATCACTTTAGTTTACATAAACAAAAAGACAATCAAGATAACATTACTGAACCCTTTCTGCAATGTTTCAGCCAAAGCTAATTTAAAGTGATTATTCTTTTTTGAATCCACATTTTCAAGGAAAGATAAATAAATAATCATTGGAAATCCACATACAATTGAGCACATTTTTTGTAGAATTTAATATAAAACAAAACCGGCTTCAAAAACTTTCCCTTTTTGTTGGGAACGAGAGTAGGTGAGAGGACCGTGGGAGCTCAGAAAACATTCATTATTGTTCAATACGCAGAGCAGCAGGGGAGGGAAATTAAAGCAGAGGAGTGGAGAAGAACAACAGCAGTAATTGTGCAAATCAGCAACCTTCCTTAGTGGAAGTGGAAGCACCCAAGGGGAATAGCATCTTAGAGTGTCCCACCTTCTTGATCTTGCTGCACTCTGTGAGAAAATATGGCAAAGCAAATATGCTGCTAGAAACTGGAGGAAAAACAGGTAAATAGCTAACTGAAACAGAGCCACCCTGCTGCATTGATAAAGGGGGCTGTTCTTGGATTTACTGGGGCTTGAAGCCTATTTTACATATTAGTTTCCTCACATTATCAAGATAAATATCTTTAGTCGAAAGACAAAACGATTTCCCAAAAAGTGTCAAATAGTTTAATAAGCAAAAAAGAACAGAAATTGAATGAAAGAAGTAGCAATTACTTGTCAGCTAATACTAGGTAGGCACTGCACAAAACCCCACTTCCTTAGCTATTAATATTTAAACTTGGCAAGCACATTACAAGAAAACAATGAAGCAATCTGACAATTTGGCAAGCTCCCCCACCTAAAGATTTACAGAAACAGAGAACAAGTAGAATATGACATTTGGCGATCGCTGTTTCTGAACTGAACTGCTAGTACTTCCAAAGCAAGTAATTTCTCAGAAAGCAAAGCAGAGAAAGCAAGCAAACAATAAAAATACCAGTGATGAACCTGTAAACATAAGCTGGTTTTTCAACTGAAATATAGGGGCCTCCGTAATGGAAGACAAATTTGGACTGAGTAATACGGGAACGAACTCAAATCGTTACTCCAAGTCGATCTGAAGTAAACGTAAAAATTCATTATTCATTTTTGAACAAACATGAAGTTCTTAGTTCCAGCTGGGACCAGAAGTTGAACAGCCAAATCAGAGAACCAAAAGACATGAGGACTTTGTGATACGCACACCTCATCTGGAAGTGTGAAACAGGAAGTTTTTATGGAAGTATAATTAGTAATCATTTCAGTCTAGCCTTATCAGATTTAAGAAATGTAATACTGCTAATTAGAAAGTGAAAAATACTATCTTATATTTCTAATAAACCAAAATCACTCCCGGATCAATTATATATTATTCTATACAAGCCAAGCATGACTCTCTAAGAAGTAACATAGCTCTTATGTTTATTAGAACTGTGTAGTTTTCTCTGCATCACTGTATACCTAACGTCTAGTACTGAGTCCCGTACATAGCAGGTGATTAACAAGTTCTTATTGAATAAATTAATATCACATAAATGCATTTTACCATACTATGATCAAACCAAGTCTTAATGATTCTTAAGAATCTTACATAGAAAATACATCAAAGTAAACACTCTGACTTGGGGTGTGTGTATACATATGTGTGTATATATACACACAACTGCCATAAGCTATACATATGTGTGTATACATATGTGTGTGTATATATGTATGTTTTGTTTGAAATATAGGGAAAAAGAACAGAAATGAAAAAAAAAATATTTTTAATGTCAGAAGTCCAAAAATGGGTCCCATTTTTGAAACTGAAAAGTGAGACACTTTGTAAACTTAGAGATACATCTTATTTCTAAAACGACATCTACAGCAGTGAAGATTGTAATAAGTCCAAATTAGTTACAATGAAGTCATTAACTGTCAAGAAGATACAATCGAGTTTTGTGTACCAAAGCAACATCTGAAATAGTCAAAAGTTATAAATATATTCAACACAAAGAGAAACAGAACATAAACTAAAAATTGAGTTAAGTGTTTATTACTCATTTGATTTCCTAGGGAAGGCACCAATCTGTGTCTAGGCATTTAGATTTTTTTCATCTTGCTCTAAATCAAATATTCTTTTAAGTTTAAAAAGCAAATTTAGATATTTGCTAAAATTTAGGTACATATATGTTTAATTTTGTTTTGAGTATGTCAGTAAGACTTCTGCCTAAGGTTTTAAATATATGGTGAAGTTTTTTTCACTTTAAAAATAAATTTAAGCATGCAATAATTCTTACTGGTCTACATTTCTCAGACCAGAGCTTTATTCGCCACCACGTCACTGTTTCTGAATTGGTTCCCCCCCCCCGCCCCCGTTATCTTCAGTTTAAAAATACATATTATGACAGTGCTAAGAAATTTTATTAGGGAAAAAAATCTCTTTAACAAGTCTTTAAAAACTACTGATACAATCTGTGTCACAATGTTTATGTAAACAATGAATTTCAAAGGTCTCCTATTCGAAATATATACCACTGAGAGATACAACAGGTGTTTTCTGAAAGCACTTCAAAGAATTAATAGGAATTTCATTTCACATCCAAAGGAATAACAGGAAGGCTGTGATGTAGGAGCATCTGCTTTAAACTACTTTCATCAACATAAATTCCAAAACCGAAGTCCCTGGAGAATAATATTTATAATATTTTAAATTTTAAAATGCTTAAATATTTGAACAAATTTTGCAAAGAATTAGAATTCTAAAAACAAAAATGAAGCATTTCACCGTTCATTTTTCTTTTTCTAAATGATGAAAAATCTCAAATATATGAAAATGACATAAAATTTAAGACAAACTTTGCCATAATTGCTCCATTTTAGCTTAAGCAATAAAACACTAAATATTGCATAATTAGTTAAAGCCCAAGGTAATCTAATTGTGGTTAATTTTATGTGTCAACTTAACTGACCACTGGATGCCCAGATTAAACATTATTTTGGGTGTGTCTGTGAGGGTGTTTCCAGATAAGATTAGCACTGGAGTTGGTGGACTTTGTAAAGTACATTGCCCTCCTGGATGTAGCTGGGCATCATTCAACCCTGTTGAGGGTCTAAATACAAGAAAAGGCAGAGGGGGGAGAAATTCACCCCCTTTTCTTCCTCCCTGCCTGCTTTAGCTGAGAAATCTCATCTCATCTACTCAGGACCTCAGACTGGGAAATACACAATAGGCACCCCACGTTCTCATAAAATTATGCTACTGGTTCTCTTTCTCTGGAGAATCCTGCTTAAACTAATTCACCAAAATTGACCACTATTGTGAATGTAGTATGAATACATTCCGGACTGCTTTTTACATTATGATTATATATTACAATTTATTTAACAAGCTGCTATTTTATGATTCAGGACTTCAAATAAATAAAATCAAGTTGTATATATCATTTTATAACTTTCAAAAATCCAGTATTGGCTTTGAGATTTATTCATGTTGTCATATCTTGATTTAGTTAATTTATTTTAACTGCACTAGATAGCACATTCTCATATGAATATGCATAATCTATTAGTTCATTCCCTTACTGAGGGATACTTAGATTGTTTTTTGTTTTTAAAATTATTATTATTATTATAAGCAATGCTGTAATGAATATCTTTGTAAATAACTTTGGTGCCAAGAATGATATTCAAAATATTTAATATTCAAAATAATTGGATACTACCCAATAAGAATACATGCTTTACCACTCAGAACTAGCTAGCCATAAAAAGAAAACATATTATAACAGAGTGTACTGGCTCAATATCAGCCCTGATTTATGGAGCATCGACAGATATTTCTCTAGAATAGATATCCAGAAGTTAAATTGCATAATCAAAATATCTAAAATTTTCTAATTTTTACTTACTGCCAAATTGTTATTTGAATTCCCAGGTCCATGGTAACTAGCAAGATTAAACATTTTTAATATGTTTATTACCCAATATGTTTCTTCTTCAAACTGCTTACTCATAAATTTCATCCATTTTGCTCTTTATTGGCATTTCTCTATTGATTAGTAAAAGCTCTTTATATTTTCTCACTATAAGTCTTTTACGGATATTTCCATCCAGATCATTACTTTTCGTTAAACTCTGTCATGGTATCTTTTATTCTATAGAGATCGCACTAGATCTTCTTTCATTTTTTATCAAAGTGAAATATTTTTCTTGTTTAATTTGTTCTTCATTGTATAGGTCTTCTAAGATACATACTTAATTTTTAACATACTCGTAAACAAATTTTCATATTTAAAAAAATTCATTCCAAACTTCTCTTAAATCTGTTTATTTAAGTTTATACCTTCATATTTTTGTTCACACTGTCAAATACTTTTCCTTCTCACAATTTCGGACTACATTTTCTTCAGCATTTTCCAATTTACTCTTATCTAATTTCTCTCCTTAAGTTCCTCATGATTTCTGGTCTTAATGTTTTTCAGAATTGCAGTGGACATATTTTATCTATTTTCCCTGAATTCTGAAATTTTTGGCTGCAGTTAAGTAACTCTGGGCTTAGTCCATTATCTTAATCTAACCTCTCTTAATGTTGCAAAAACATTTTTGAATGCAAAAAACACTAACTGGCCAAAAATCCACACCTGGGAGCTATTTAAAGAAAACAACAGCAAGGTGTAGACTTAAGAAATGTGATTTCTCCATGAGGCAGATTAAACATGCGAAGATCAAGGGCAACACTAAAGAGAGAAAATGGAGAGGAAGCTGGAAAAGGCTGGAGGAGTCAACAAACTGTGAGCAAGACTGACCTTGAATAAAGGGAAGAAAGGAGGAAGGTTAAATAAAAGAATCTTCAATGGTGTGCAAGTTCAAAAAAAAAAAACACCTTGGCAGGGCTTTTGGGGAGTCCTTGCATATGCCTTGGTATCCCTGTGTGCTCACTCACTCACTGGGAGTCACCCATGTGACATGAAGCTTCACTACAGGCATGAAACTGTGAGATGCTTGAGTCCCTAGATTAAAATCTTTGTAACTGGAGGTCTGAGAGGCACATTCTCACTGTGGCCAGGGTGATATATAAGTTTTCCATGTTTTATTAAGAGTTACGTTATTTGAACTTCATCAATTTTCGTTATAAGTATGTTTTCACTTATTTAGCATGTAACCTTCAGAATGGCAGGCATTGTGGCCAATATATTTTGAACAATACCTGCAGGCTCTTGGTCATTCATTTTACTGTAAATATACTGATTATTACTAATTTAAAATAACAATAATCCTATTGCTATCATTTCATCCAACTGAAATTTTGATAGTACAGAACTCTCAATTGTATTTGTTGTTTATAAATACTGGGAGAACAAAAGGGTTTCTTTAACTCTCTCCATTAACATGCTACATGGATATAATCTTTTCAACCCATTCGGTCAATATAAGTATACCAAAGATCAATAAATAAACAAATTACACATACAAAACAGCATATTGGCCAGTAATACTCATGATCAGTAGTTTTTCTAAAATTTCCAAGGACTAATTTTATAATTGTCATAAAATGTTCTGTAAACATTTTCATCAGATTTTTCTGTATTTATTTTTTTCTCTTTCATCATTTTCTCACCATTAATAATTCTTTTCTCTTATGACCATATTACTAATTTATTTAGGCATACTTAATTCAATTAGTTTTTAATTTTCAGTTAAAGCCTCATTTCTTCTCATACTTTTACGTTCTTTTCTAAAACTGCTATAATTTCAGGTTTTTGGTATTATACTTTTATGAGATACATAATGGTATTCCAGGTACACTCTGCCCAACAGCGGAGACAGGCAGGCAATTGCTTCTCCTCTTGATTCATGACAGGATGCCTTTTCAACCCCAAATCACATAGCAGTTTTTAACTGGCAGCACAGACTGCAACTCACATCTAATTTGCTATCCACAGTCACTTTTCTTTTCACCCCTGCCCCTTTGGACATCTAGACATTGTAGAGAAATCTAACATACTTTTATTATTTCTCATTGAGCTTATCCCACTTAACAAATGCCACTCTTTATACAGTTAGCAACATGTGTGTGGAATCTGAATTTACTTTCTCTACCTTAACTCTTGCTTGTAATTTAAAGCAATATTAGTATATTTATGAAAATATTATAGCTGAGTATATAGTAGGCTTTGCTAATAGTCAATAAATGCATGTGGAATTAGTAATATTAACATAGGGATTTCTTTTCATCTTGATCTTTAATAAAAATGTGACATTACATGTTATGTGGCATAAGCTATACTGATACCTTAAGTATATCTTATACTGTGTAGTATTTCTTAATTTTAAAAGTAATGTATACTCATTAAACAAACCAGAAAATATAGAAACCACAAACATACACAGAAGATAAAAATGAAAATAACTCTAAATCCTAAAAATATTTACACATCTGTGTTTGCCTATATATATATCTACACATACATAACTGTACACAAACTGTAGTCACATGTTTAAATGCTTTATATATATGTGTGTGTATATATATATATATATATATATATATATATATACACCTACATGCAGCAATTATCCATACTTACCATCATACTTTTAAGCATTATATTTATATATTTAAGCATATATAGGTATATGTGTGTGTGTGTGTGTGTGTGTGTGTGTGTGTGTGTATATATATATAAATAAATAAATGTGTGTGTGTGTATATAGCAATCCTACTAGTATCATTTCCTACAGAGTGAAGTTTTTGGATCTCTGAACAGATGTAAAAGAACACAACCTGAACATTTTTGCCTAACTCCTGAGTGGCCTTTTGACAGGCTTGCTAACATCCCGTTACTCCCTTCTTTTAGACTGTCTCAAGAAAGCCAACTTGAAAGAATTAAGGCTCCACACTTTTTGCCCAAGAACCTGCATATTCTGCTTGATGTCCAAAAGGGGTTATCATGTACAGAACAATTAGAAAATGACATTGTCTTAATTTTATCCTGGAAGTATTGAGACAATGACCTTCTCACCAAGCTAAAGTGAAGCTGAACAGAAACCCCTTAAAATATTCCTTAAAATGTGGGCCAAAAAACTTGAAAGAGACCATTATGTTTCTGGAAAGCCTCAAGCTAGAATATCAGGCATCTCAAAATCATCATATTCAAGTACTAGGAGGGCCCTTAGATATGAACTAGTTTAATCATTCATTTGACATGGAGGAAACCAGTGATGGATTAGAGAGTGTTAAGGCCTTTATAAGAATCACATAACTGGTATGGAGTAGAGAGCATAACCCAAGCTTCTCACTCTGGATTCTCTTCTTTCATTGGAGGTCACAAACTGGAGCTCCTATTCCACTTGCAGACAGGTTTATTTGGCTGGTGGTGTTTTCTTTTTCTAACAAATTGAATTATATGCTAAGATTTAGATACTCAAAGATGAAAATCTGGAAAAAAAAGAGAAAATCTAGCAACTATGGACCCCAATTTCTAAAAAGTTCTCTAATTTAAGTAGTCCTACCAACTTTAGAAGAGATACACCCTTCTGAATACATGGCTGTCCCCGTCAGGCCTATTTGATTCAGTTGGGTCACAACTCTCATCACTGCAGACATTTGAGTCTGTGACTTGTGTACTATTCCAAGTGGCTTCCCTGCCATATTAGAGTGAAGATCAACTTCAGAAGGAAAGTGTGTTTCCTATAACATGATTCAGATCATCAACTCACTTTCCAACTGCTTTCATGGTGGTAGGATTTTTGTAAGTGTCCTACCTCTGAAGTGCTCCAGGATTGAATCAATACAGTGTATGTTGTCTCTGTGTTCACTGAATTTATTTTTTCCATGAGTGGAATCTAAACTACTCTTACTAGATGGAGTACCTTTCATGCTATACTAAATGAAGTTCAGGGACTTCCCTGGTGGTCCAGTGGCTAAGACTCCATGTTTCCAATGCAGGGGGCCCGGGTTCAATCCCTGGTCAGGGAACTAGATCCCACATGCCACAACTAAGAGTTCGCGTGCTGCAACTAAAGATCCCACACACCGCAACTAAAAGATCCCGCACGCTGCGACGAAGACCTGATGAAGCCAAATAAATAAATATTTTAAAAAATATTAAAAAATAAATAAATAAATGAAGTTCAAAACCACTGTTATCCCAAAGCAATAAAAGAAGAATTTTCCTGTCGTGGCCCTATGGACATTCAATCTCTTTTCTGATTCCTAGCTTTTTTCTTTTTCCTTTTCATTTTAGTAAGATTCTAGCATCTTTGTACATGATCCTTTGTCGTTACAAATACTTAATGCTTCAACTATTAGTTTTCAACATCCCTGTTTCATAGGAGATGTCACTCTCTCACTAGGAGTGAGTAAGGAGAAGCAAAGTGAATCATAGCACTTAAGGTCTTCTTTGCTTAACACTCCAGTGGTGACCCTATGGTCCATTTCTCAGACTCTTCCCTCTTGAAAGTCTCTGAGGATTGGCACCCCAGAAGTTATTCATATTCTCCTCAGTTTTCACCCACAACAGAGGCAAAAATGTTAGTTCCTTGCAGCTAAGATTGATTTTATGACCTAATTCTGGCCCATGATTTGTAAGCAGTATTTCCTGGATGAAGTTTCTAAGAGATAGATCTCACAACTGCCATAATGTCTAAAATGAAAAAAAAAAAAAAAAGTGGGTCATATTAAATGTTGGCAAGGATGTGGAGCCGTGGAACAGACAGTCAGTGGGAATATAAATTGGTAAAACTTCTTAGGAAAACTGTTCGGCAGCATCTACTAATATTTACCATTAAGTATGAATTAGGCCTTTCACTCCTAGGTATATCCCCAACAGAAATGCGTATGTCTGATTATCAAAAAACAAACAAAAACACACAAGACTATTTATAGCACAATTCATAGTAGTCCAATACAGAAAACAACCCAAATGTCCATCAACAGTGAAATGGATAAATTATGAATAATCATAAAATAGAATACTGTACTATAATGAGAATAAACAGGCTACAGCTATACCCAACAAAGAGGATGAATATCAGAACTATAATATTTAGTAAAAGATATCAGCCATAAAAGAGTACTAACTGTATAATTCCATTTATATAAAGTTTAAAATTATGAAAAACTATGCTATGCAGTTAGAAGTCAAGACAGTGATTACCACTGTCTGGAATGGAAATGGGGATCTTTGCAGGGGCTGGTAATGTTTTAAATCAATCTGGGTGTTGGTTACACAGGTGCATTCTCAATCTATGAACATTCAACTATCTGAGTGCTTAAGACTAGAATTATGTTATACTTGAAGTTAAAGTTTACTGAAAGAGAGAAAGATGAAGAAAAAGAGAGGAAGCAAGAGAGAGCTGAGAGTGAGGGAGAGGGAGACCATGGTTGGCAGGGTCCTTTTTTCCCTCTGGTCCTACCAGACTATTTCTAGCTGAAACACAAATTTGAGTTATGGATGTGTAAGAGTCATAAAGAGACCAGTGGGTGAAGACAGATAAAGTGTCCAGGGTCTCTCATCTCTGATGACATCATTGAACAACTGTGCCAACACTGGACTCTGATTTCCGGACTTCCTGTTGCCCAAGGCAAATTAACTCTACTGTTTTTGACGTTATTTGTCAGATTTTTTTCTTGGCTGCTTTCACATGCAATTCCTATAGCTATTACACAGTTTTATTCTAATTTTTAGCAATTTTCTTTCAAGTTAGTAGTCCCATCACACATAAATTTAACCCAAACCACTAAATGGCCAGGTTTAGTGGTTTGGGTTAAATTTACGTGTGATGGGACTACTCCTGGCCATTTTTGGTAGTCCAAGAGAGACTCTAATGGTGGAAAATGCTTAAGTTCAAAATAAGGTATCGTTAAAGACAAACTGGTTGGGGTTCAAGATGGGGATAGAGAAGGATCTGGGGCTCACCTCCTCCCACGGACACAGTGAATCTGCAGCTATGTATGGAACAATTTCCTCTGGGAAAAAAACCTAAAACCTGAACAACTCCTGTGCCTCTAGAGAAGGCCCACATCAGGGTGAGCAGGGGAGGCTGGGACACAACCTCACCGTAGACTCCTTCCCCTGCACAGTGACCCACAGATGGGAGGGGACTCAAAACCCCCAGCTTCTCCCTGAGGAGCAAAGGGCTTGAACCCCACAGCAGGTGCCCCAACTTTTAAGACCTGCACCTGAGAAATGAGCCCCCCCGCCCCAAACTGAAAACCAGTTGGGCTCACGTCCACGAGACCCACAAGGCTGTGACCATCGGAGAAAGGCTCTCAAAGTGCTGGCGCGGGTACTCACCTGCCCTCGGGCCCAGGCAGAGGCGGCTGCACATCCAGAGGCGCCAAACTTGCTGTGAAGGAGGCTCCTTTGCTCATCTTCAAGCCCGGCCTGAGGGGCAGGCCTCTCAATAGCCCACAGCCAGGGCCCTGCTGCTGGTGCCCACCAAATTCACGTCTCCCTCTGTCAGCGGGCACCATCTCTTTTTTTTTTTTTCCAAAACTTTTTTCCTGTGGGCGCCATCTACACACCCGCTTCTCCTTCATTCCAGTCAGCAGGCGCCATCTTTGTGCCCTGGCTGGTGGGCATCATCTTTCTTTCTTCCTTTTTCCTTTCCCGGGCAGGTGCCATCTATCCTCTCTCTCTGCCTTCCTCCCGCCGGTGGGCGCCATCTTCCCGCGCGCCTCTGACTGAGCGCCCGTGTCTCGCGGGAGGCGGCTCTTCCGCGTGACTTGCCTGGTAACCCCGGTTTCTGCGACTGCCGCCCGCGAGACGCCCTTGGAACCCTGGACTCTGGAGGCTGAGGCGGCTTGTGTTCCTGGGTCCCGCAGGGCTGTAACAACCAGAGACACGGTTCTGGGCAGGCCGCCCGGGTAGAGCTCAGCACAGACAGCGGGCTGCGATGCACCCCATCTTTCAGTGAAAAGAGGCCTATTCGTTTATCCTCACAGCTGCAGCCTGAGGGGCGGCTTCTAATTAAACACGTGCTAAGGGCGACTGTGATCCTTTCTAGAGACCTTGGAGGCTGTTTGCAGCTCTCTCACAGCTGCGCTCCCGAGCGCTACCATCTTTTAGACGAGCTTGTGTTCCCGAGTCCCATGGGACAGGAATCACTGCAGATAGTTTTCAGCACCCCCAGGGCTCGGCACAGACAGCTAACTAAAATACGCCCCGTCTTTCTAAGAAAGAGGCCTGTTTGCTTGTGAGGAGCTCCGGCCTGAGGGCAGCTCAGGTCTGATGTGAGCAGAGGCTGCTGACAGACGCCACCATCTTGGCGCCCCCTCTGCCCCCGTAGTTCGCCCGTGTCCCGCACACGGGAGCTTCCACGCTCCTCTGGAACCCTGGTATTTGCCGCTGCCGCACAGGGGGCACCTCCAGACGGCCTGGCTCTGGCGGCTTCCGCGCGCGGCCCCACAGGACTGCGTATGTGCACTTCTTTAAGAGCTGCCGCCTGAGGCTGGGCTTCCAGTCAGCCGAGTCAGTGCGGGCTGAGCCCTCCCCTCCCTTCAGGACGCTGACAGGGCTGGGCAGAGCCTCACCCACTGGGAGCCGCGAAAAATGAAATAGGCTGCTGGACGGTCACAAAGCCTGAGAGACAACCAAGAGCCGGGGCAGGGCTGCAGGATAAAGTCCATCTACACGAGGCCTCTCCTTCCAGACCAGGAAGGTGGCTGCTTCACTTAATGCACGGAAACCAGCACCGAGAGTCGAGGAACGTGAAGAAACAGGAATATGTTCCAAGTGAAAGAACAAGATAAAAGCTGAAGAAAAAAACTTTATGAAAAGGTATAGTTTAAATTTTTTTTTGTTATTCATGCTTTAATTATTGGCAAAGAGGTTTGATATTTTTGGTAAAAACACAAATATGCTCGTGTTCGCTGAGAGGCTAGATTCTGTTTTGCATCCTCCTCCCATCTTTGATGTGCCCTTTTGACTCTCCTCCACTTACCTGAAATAGAATTAATTATAATCAGTTGTTTCAGTCCATTCTTCACACTCGTTCATGAGGTCTTTGAATGTAAGCACCTGGTTTTAATCTCAGCGCTTAGCACTGTTTTGCAAAGGAAAGACATATTACATATATATTTGCTATGTGTTGCATGAATGTATTAGGAGTAGATTTTAAAGCCACGTCGTATTTGGGGTGTATAATGGGTATATCTCATTTTTTGCTGCTAATTATTAATTCCCCCTTTTCTTTCGCAAGAGTCTGCAAAAGTTTTTCTTTAAAAGGCCAGGTGATACATATTTTCAGTTTTGTAGGCCAAATGGTTTAGGCCACGATTATCAACTTTGCCTTTGGAGCAGGAAAGCAGCCATAGACATTTCATACACGAATACACATAGCTATGCTCTAATAAAACTTATTTACCAAAAAAAAAAAAACCCCCAAAAAAACAATGAACTGGATGTGGCCATGGGCCACAGTTTGCCAAACCTTGTGTTTGAACTTGTAAGTAAAATTTCAACTGCTTACTCTTACTAATGAAGCTAAAGGGATCAGAAACTTCTACTCCATTCTCTAAGATAAATGGAAAAGGTTGAGTTTACAGAATCTTGCCAGGGTTCATCTGGATTTTGAATCTGGAGCAAGTAATGCAAGGAATTAAAGAAAGTTGGAAGCCCTTCATTGTAACAGTGGGGTGTGCTGACCAGATTTTTCCTGCCTTAACAACATTATTGTACTCTGGGCTTCTCACATTTCTGGAGCGCTGATCCTTTCTAAATGAGTTTGCCAATGCAAATTTTATATAAAATCTAAATTTTTAGATTGAAAAATTAAGAAAAGCATAGGGGCCTTACTACTGGCTGATCCATTTAGACTGAGTATGAGTTTACCATTCACACCCCACTGCCTTCCCTATTATGAAGCTTAGTGTCAACTGCCGTTTTGCATCACATATATGCTGCTGTTTTTCTTAACCTAGAGCTCTTCACTCATTTATGTTCCCTGCCTAGTATGTGTGTAAATCTGAAGGTTCACCTGTTGAAAGAGGTCATCATAATATACCTTTATTTTTAAGGTGATGCCATATCTAGAGCACTCTTGTCTGAATACAGTTTATAAGTGTTCTTCTTAACCCAAGTTAAACACAACAATCCAGAAATGAAGGTAAATCTTATTCTATACGCACGGAGTATGTGGAATGTCTCATTCCATACATTCTGAGTAGGGATATATGGCTTTTCTTTTAACCATAACCATAAAACAATGGGCTTTAATAGTTTAGGGACAAATAACTCCACCTCTTTATCTCCCCTACCCACCCCCACCAACTTTCTCAGAAATTGTGGTTCACCATCACATTGTGTACTTTTCAATTTGGATCTGATATTTCTGGACACAATTTCAATAATCTTACACATCCTCCTATCTGGAGTAACAAAATACTATTAGATAGAGCCCATTATTAAGCAAACTATTTCTCCTCTATTTTTCCTCTCTGAGGAGGAAGCTCCTTCATGTAACACAACTGGCCCTTCTCTTCCTTTTCACTCCCTCAGTCCTAGAGGAGTGTATTTAATTTTCTGCTTTGAGGGTTGTGGAAGAATGTGGGAATGTGTGTACCAGTCCCAGCATTTCTGGGAGCAGGGCTTTCCTCATAAAGTTTTCTGTCTTTCCTACTCTGCAATTCTGCAGGTTTACAAGGGACAGCCTGGGATTGTCAACTCCTGTTTCTGGGAGGGAAATCAGCCTAAGCTAGAGGTTCTGTGTTAGAAATCTCATTTTTCTGCAAATTTAAAAACACATTTTCCAATATCAATTCACCAACAAGAAAAGGATATATTTTGAACCCCATCTGCATAACTCCTTTGTCTTATTTTAAAATACATTCAGAAGCCAGACCGAGAGGGTGGGTCATGTCATTGGACACCCTCAGGATCACCACCACATGTGAGTAACAAATTATTACCCAGAGTGTTACTTGGAGGCCTCATCCCTCCACATTTTTCACTATTAGTCAATTTGATCAACAGGATTTGATTTAATCCTGACCCAAGTAATCAATGCAAATATCTGTCATTAAGCTTACCTCCATGAGAATCCACTGCTCTGTGTTAGGTCAGCTCTCTCATTATAACTATTTATTTAGGGGCATCAGTTTACCAGTTACAAGAGCATTAGTCTTTTCAGAAAACAGCAGAATTGAACCACATTTTGTTTTGTTCCTAAGTACCATTACATTTTGCATTTAAGGAGCTACATGTGATTTCTGGTCACTGGAGCAGGTATTTAAGGCCCTCAGTTTGAAAACAGCACAAATACATCACTATGCCTTTTTCATTAAACGGGAAAAAGGGACAATTTGGTTACACATATCCTCAAAGCCATCTTATATCTAACATACATCAAAGAGCTCCAGGAGCCCCAATCAGAAATTCATCTCCACCCAGCTAATAGCTCTTTCTTACTGCTTTTCTTGTCAGTGAAAAGATTCTTTTCTCATTCCCATATTACATTTTTAAAATTGATATTTCACACTTTGCCCTCTGGAACTAGATTTTGGTGATTAATATGGGTACACTAAGAATTAGTAGTCAGCATGCATTTCATTCATGGTCCCTAAAAATCATAATTATCCGATGCGTGATATAGACTACATTTCAGGAACTGCCAGGCTATTAATAAGGGTAATGGGTTGTTACACATTACAGAATAATTTTATCTTAATTTTTGAAGTGCAAGTTTATGTTTTAAATATTATTTAAGAAAAAAAAGGAAGGAGAAATAACATTACTTAACAGAAAAAAAGAGAATGAATGTTTTATTGTTTGAAAGAGATTATTGTGGATGTCTTCTAGTAGCATATACTCTGAAAATACATATAATGAAATGGACTATTCTGGAAGGGAAAAGAAACATGTAGTTCAGTGTGACACTCTAAAATAGTAACCACTTCTTTATTTTATATTCAAATTATATACTCAAAATGTGAAAAATATTATAAATAAGTTAATTTTAGGAATTCTAGATGTATTACCAATTTAAAAATCTGATTCAAAATAATGTTCTTATATATTATATTTTCTAGCATTCTTTTAAATATGCAATTATTTTCTGTTTCTAAACTTGATGTTTGGGTAAAAATGTAGGGCCCACTCCAATGCTATTGATTCCTGTCCTTTTCATTTTTAAAAAATAGTTCATGAATTCTTAAAATCTTATTTTTCCTAAGCCATAGAAAATCTGTCATGGATATCTTATTTCAAAGGGGTAAATGCAAAACTAATGATACATGAAAATTGTTTGAAAGCATAAACCCAAAGCGTGGCACAGAAGCAGATTCTTATTAAGACTATTAGAAGACTAATAGAAATCCTTCCTACAGGTCTCTCAACAAATACTATTCCCTGATTCATAAAATTTTTCAGAATTCCTTGCATGCAGATTTTTATTAGTGACTTAACAGAGAGCATTGTGCAGGGGGGGAAATGGCTGCCTAGGAACTGCTACCCAGAGTAAATATTTACAAACCTGCCAACCTGGCATTGATTTTTATAGAGTGAGTACAAACAAGAAATCCAAAGCCTATCTTCTTCCTCAGAAGAAAAATATTTTCAGTTGAGAAGTTGGCCAGTATATCCAAGTATAAAATGAGAGGTATGCACAGTGTTTTACTGCATTATATGGTAATCCCTCCACAAAAATAAAAAGATCTACAATAGAAGAAATCACAGATTTTGAAAGTTTTGTTTCATTATATACCTTATGTCATTTTTATGTACACTAGATTATAAACCAGTCTATATATTATAGAAAACGTATACTTCAAACTTATGAGTAAATACAGTCAGTTCTACAAATTCCATTTTACAGTAGTAATAAATGCCTACATGATTTACTGAGTGTATATGAAGTAAGTAAACCCCAAAGAAGTCACTTAAAATCCTCCATTCAAACCTATAATTTTAAAAAACTGCAGTTACCTGTTAATATTCTTATCTTAATTTGATTCTTGCTCTCGGAAATTGAATGAGAGAGTAGATAGTCTTATGAGACTTTTCTTCTTGGCCAGAAACACCATCATATACAACACACATACAAAAATCAACTCCCAGTACCATCTGTAAGAAAACAGCTTAGGGAGAGCTAAAAAGTTTTAATTTCCCAGTGCCACTATCAAGCTGCAGCTGTAGGAGCAACCCTGAGCCTTTGTAAAACTACTCAGCTTGCTTTTGTTTCCAGGCATTGGCAGAGCCTACTCTTCAAGGGAGGTGAATCTAGGATCATAAATGTGAAGTGCAGTTTTATGGATCTCTCCTGCCTTTAAGCAAGATTAGGAATCAACAAACTTTCATATATGCTAAGAGGTATAACGGACTGGCACTGCCACATGGTGCGTCACCACAGATTTTACATACTTACCCTAAGAATTTATCAACCAAACAATATGTGGGAGTTTGCTTTATAATTTAATTTTAAAGGATATTTAACAGAGGGTTGCTGCTGCTTCTCTCTTATGCCTAGCATCCAATCTGTTGGCATGTCTGGTAGATTTTACCTCTAAAATAACTTCTCCCTGCTATCACTACTACAATATTAGAAATTTTGAAATCATTCCCTATATTAGTTTGCTAGGGCTGCCATACCAAAGTACCACAGATGGGTGGCTTAAAATACAGAAATTAATTTTCTCATAGTTGTTGAGGTTAGAAGTCCAAGATCAAGGTGTTAGCAGGTTTGGTTCCTTCTTCTTTCTTTTGCTTGCAGACAGCCACCTTCTCACTATGTCCTTACATGGTCTTTCTTCTGTGCACATGGGCCTCTAAAGTACCTTTTTACCTGTCCAAATTTCCTCTTCACCAAAAACACTAGTCAGATTGGATTGGAATGCACCTTAACAACCTTTTTAACTTAAGCATCTCTTTAAAGGCCCTTATCACCAAATACAGTCACATTCTGAGGACTTAGGGGTTAAGTGTTCAACATACAAATTTTTAGGAAACAAAATTCTGCCACAGACACTATCCAGTTTTCTCTTTATGCCAAACCCCTTTTCCAAACAAAATTTTCTCCTCTGTCAAGTACATTCCTGACCACATCATTCTCTTGCTGATTATCTTTCAATGAATTCCACTGTTTCCAAAGAGAAGTTCAAATGTATAGCTTGGCATTCATATCCTTCTATTTTCCAGCCTACCTTTCCAACTACAGTATCATCTTTACATCTGATCTGCAAAACAACTAAAAGAATTGGTCTCTCTTCTATCCTGGCAGAAACATCTGATTCATGATTCTGCTTAACACTGCTCCCTACTCAAATGCTAGTAACTCCTAGACCAAATATTCCTTAATCCTTCTTTATAGGGGCTATCCATTGACTCTTGAACAACATCCATATCCCCATTGTTTGGTAACAGTCTCCTGTATCTGTAATTCCACTCAGAACCCCAAGAGGGTTTGTGGACTGTCTCTTCCCTATCTCTTAATATATGCAGTTAGGGTGGGCTGATCACAAACCTTCTCACCTCAGGTGTGGGTGGGTACATGACTCAGGTCTTGCCAATGATTGTATTCCAACTCCCAGGCTATAGGTATTATTCAAAGACAATACATTTATCTACTGAGCACTAATCCTAGGACTTCTGCTGGGACACTAGAGAAAAAGGAACTCTTTTAATTGAGGTTGTTAAATTAGCAAAAATAAACCTGGGCTGTCGGCACTTTGTCACTCCAATGGGATAAATAAAAATAATTTAACCCCTGGAAATATTTTGGTTGAACTGCAGAACATCAGTAATACAGAGCAATTTTAAATGCTACCAGAGGGAATATGTTATTTAGAAAGGTATGACAATTGGACTAACAGCAGATTTCTCATCAGAACAATAGAGACAGGGGAGTTATATCATCACACATAAGAAAAAAAACTGTCTAGAATTTTATACCAGCTAAAGCAGGAGTAGAGAATAAAATTAAAAACTTGTCATATACATAATAGCCAAGGTAATTTACCATCCATAGACCTAAAAGAAATAACTACTAAAGGATGTGCTTTATTCAGAGGAAGTGATCCACAAGTTAAAGGAAAGAATGAAAGATAAAATAGTAAAAAAAGAATTCAGTAAAGTATGTTCGTAAGTCTAATGAATGTGCAGCTGAATATATGCACATCCTATGACCTAGCAATTTCTAGTTATATATGTAATATAAATGGACACATTTTTTATATAAATGCAAAATTATGTTCAAACACTATTAATATCAAAAAACTCCAAATAAACCTAAGTCCATCCAGAGACAAATGTATAAATTGTGCGATATCTGTACAATGGAAGATTACACATGCATGAGAATAAACTAATGATAAACATAATAGTATGGATGAATCTCACAGACACTATGTTAAGCGAAAGAAGTCAGACAGTAAGGAGCACATACTAAAAGGTTGTATTTGTATTGAGTTCAAGGATAGCTAAAACTAATTATGGAGTTGAGCAGTCACAACAATGTTAACTTTGGGGGGCAGGTAGAAACTGGAAGGGAGCACAAAATAGCTTGTAGGGTTCTAGGAATATTCTGTTTCTTCATCTGCATGCTGGTTACACATATGTGTTCACTTCATGACATTTAACCAGATGTTTCACTTATTCTATGTGTGTAAGTCAAAGTGCTTTATGTTAAAATAACAAAAATATATAGAAATAATCATTTAAAATATAGTAAAATCTGAAACTTCCAAACCTAGAGAGGAGTAAAGTAAGTTTGTAAAACTTGATCAGTTCAATAGAAAGCAAGTAAATAAGCAAGGCAAATAAAATATTTTGTAGGGGACAGTAATGATTTATTCTTATCCAGCAAATGTTTACAGAGCACCTACCAGGTTCCAGGAACTATTCTAAACACTGAGGATATGTATCAGGGAAAGGAAATAGAAAGTGCCAGAGGGAGGGAGTATCTATAAAAAGGTGTCCGGGAAAAAACTCACTAAGTAGATGACATTATAAAAATACTTGAAGAGGTGAAGTTTCAAATCCAAAATAAGATAGTACCAGAAAGAGCAAACAGCAAGTGCAAAAGTTCTGAAATGGTCGAGTTAGCTACACAAATCCAAAGGACGGAGGCAGATGAGTGTGGCTGAGCAGAGTGAGGATGGAGATACTGAAGCAGAGTGAGAATAAAAGCCAGATTAGACAGGGCTCTGGAGGGAGCTGCTGAGAGAATGCACATGGGGAGTAAGAAAAATGAAAGATGGCTCTAAGGGTGTCAGCCTAAAGAAATGGAAAACAGAGTTACCATTTACTGGAATGAGACATACTGTGGAAGAAGCAAATATGTCAGTAACGACAATAAATATAAATGGATTAAACTTCCTTGTTAAAAGAAAGAGTTAATTGATTTATTCATTTGACACGTACGATATTCTTACCTATATGAATGTGTATATACTTCTGAGATAATTTATGTAAATGTATCTCTTTCCTTTAAATGTCAAGTTTCTTGAAATTTTTTAGGAGAGTCTCTTGAGGCAAAGAGATATTTTATAACACCTTAATATATGCAAACAATTTGTTGTATCTAATTAGGCAACAGAAACAGTTTAAATTTAGGGGGCAAATTTATCTTTGTACTTATTTTGTTATGGTTTTTATAAGCATATAATGCAATGTAATTCAGAAATGTCAAGTTAGTAAGCCCTTAGTAAATGTTTGAAAATGGTAATATTCTTCTTCTTATTATTATTATTATTCATAGGTATAGCAGCTCATTCTCCTTGTACCCATTAAAATCATTTAAGTTTCCTCCTTTATTATTATACTGAAACCTAGCACTAAATATGAAGTAATCATCTCCAGCTACTTTGTATACCAAGAGCAGACCCATTTACTTTAGATCTACTTAGGTAAACAGTACAGAAAAAGAGATTTTGAAACAATGGAACTAAAACCCTTAGTGTTTTTTTCCTTTTGGGGGGCTTAAGAGAGGATGTTTGTGCTAGTTATATTTCTCAGTTAATAGGACAATAGCAAGCTGAAAGACCCTTTCTTTTATTCTCCATTCCCCACTCTCATTCCCCTTTCTGTTCCCTGGTAACCATTTTATTTCAGATTTCTGTCCCATATTTATATGTGTTCTTAAGAAGTTTGTATTAATGTGTTTTTTTTTCTCTGCAAGTATTCTCACTTTACATAAATGGAATTGTGCCATAGATCTTATTCTGTTTTGTATGTTCTCACTTATCACTCTTCTCAAGGTCTTTCTATGTTACTGTAGGTATGTACTTCACTGCTTTTAACTGCCCCTTAGAATTTATTGCAGACACAGTGTCCTACTCATGTCCTCTATTCTTACTGTATCAGTGCACATCTGTGAACTTGCAAATACCTGCACCTGCATTTCATTGCCTGAGGGCCTGGCCTCCAGAGACCATACTGCTGTCCACAGTATGCCCAAAGAGCTAAGGACATTATGCTTCTTGAAGTCAATCCTCAATGACCAGAGTTGGTGTATAAATTCTCCAGCAACCTCTTCTCTTGTCTGTATGGTATTCTAGGCCAACCTCCAGAGTTTCCCCAAACGGTTAAGCTCCAGTAGCTGGTTGTTGAATTAATGATTCATTCTTTATTGGCTGCTGCCTCCCCATTCATTTGGCACTTCTCTGCTCTCCTACTTGTTTCTTACACATCCCCCAAGAGTATCTTTGTCCCATAGTCTGCATCTAGGTGATCCCAAACTAAGAGAGTATTCCATCCACTTCATTATACTAGCCTATTACCCTAGTGATGGATTCCAGTGATGAACTCCAGATAACTGCCTACTCAACACAATATAATAAGCGTTTTCAGACAAGTCCCCTTATTGACGTATGAGGTAACTTCCCTGGGTTATATACAGTGGCAGGTTTGTTGGGTTGTGTGGCTCATATGTAAACAGACTAGAACTGCTAGATTTCTCTCCAAAGTGATGCACATGATTTTCTAGATACCCTCTTCTTGGTCAGCCCTACTTTATACATTTGTTAAGTGTTTGAAACTTATTGATGGTTTAGTTTGAATTTCTCTAATGAATTGGGATTTCTTCATGAGCTTTAGGTCTCCTGTTCTGTGAATTGTCCGATCATATCCTTTTCCTATTTTTCTAATTCCATTCAGGACTTTCTTGCATTCTTGAAATCAATTTATCAAATTGAGACATTGCAAATATCATGTCCCAATCTATTATTTGTTAACTTTGCGGATGGTATCATGTTTTGAACAGAAATCCTTAATTTTGGCCAGTTATTAATCTGTTATTTTCTCTGTAATATATGTTTTGTAGGTGTTGTTTAAGTAGCTCCTTGTCACTCCTAGGTCATAAAGATACTCACCTAAATTATCTATTACCTTTAGAGTTTTATACTTCGTATTTATGTCTTTAGTTCTTTGAGTCACCCTTGTTTATGGCTTTAAAAAGTTCCTAAATATTTTAATATATCTATACAGATTAACCAACTGCACATTATTAAAGGATAAATGCAAAATAAATGAGAATCAACAGCAACAGCATAACTTGTTCTCAGTACTTCAGTGAGCACAGCATTTGAATAACTCTTATTCCTCTCTGAAGGCCACAGTTCTGAGCTTAAGGTATGCCAAAACTACTAGATGACATTCTTGTTTCCCTGGTTTTCATCCCTGCTGCTAGGTGAATTATACTCTTAAAAAGGACACTTTTTCCTTTGACAAATTTGGGGATTCTGCATTACACATTTTGACTATTTTTTCTCTATTGCCTCAAAAGGAGCAACTAGCTCTCTTTCTGATATTCCTCTGACGTGTAAACTATTTCCAAACGAAAAGAATGAGCTTTGTCACTTGCTCTCATTGGGTGAGACCATCAGACCAGCTGGGCTCTGGAGGTGTCCCACAGAGCACGAGATTCCCACCTCTGCCTACACTGCTGATTTTGTGGGACTGTTGAGTCTCCTGCATTTCCAAATCTATAGTTTCAATGACAGAAAAAACAGACACAGCTTCCTGAGCAACCTGTTCTTTTTCATGGAGTTTACCTCAGTCTGTTTCTTTCTGTTAAGAGAAATAAATACTTTTCACAGATTGATTATAAAGAGCTAGAATCTTCTTTCAAACATCCTACTAGATTTCAAGATAGATCAGCTAGGATACAGCAATAAATAGTACACAATACAATGATACAAGCTTGAAATTGTAGGATAGTTTAGGGTGTTTACTATGGATGTTTTTATTCTTTTAATAATATAATATATATGAAACAAAACAGCAGATAGTTAGAAAGTTAATATTCAGAATGACATTTAAGTACTGGATGGAAAGTTAATCCTCACCTACTCAAATCCATCAAATTGGGGTTATAGTGAGAATCACTGTGGGAGCTTATTAAAATAAAGATTCTTGACCACCAGCACTAGAGATTCTGATTCAATCAGGGCCTTTGTTGGAGACTAGGGTTGTAAACCAGCTAAGTTTGTTTATCTAGTCAGTGCAAACCACTCATCTTATAAATGAGGAAACACCAGTTAATAAAATATACCCTATATCAGGGTATGCCTACTCAACACCCTTTCTGTCTTTCTTCCTCACTTGCAGGCAAAACACTTTATTTCTCAGTCTCTACATGTAAGAGTCATGATGTGACACAGTCCTAGTCAATGAGACCTAACAGAACCTTCTGATACAGCTTCTGAAAAAAAAAAATCCTTGAAACATGACAAATTTTGGCTTGTTAATCTGATTTTCTTTTCCCATATTTCTTTTTTTTGTCCTTTTTACCATGCACCCTTCTTTCTTTTCCTGCTTGGAACATAATTGTGATGGTGATAGATCTAGCATCCATCAAATGAGCATGAGAATGAGCTCTAAACTATATGCCAAACTGACAGACAGAAGGAGTCTTGGCGCCTGATGACATAATGATGCTAGTATAACAGCCATGGACAGTCTACCTATATCAGAGCCACAGATGACCACAATTTCTCTTTGATATAGACATTTATAATTTCCTCTGTGAAATTATACATGTGCCTGTATAGGCATTTGTGCGTATGTTGTATATGGACACATAGGCAGACACATAAATATACAATCAGTGGACTAGAGCAAAAATCATGAGTACCAACAAAACTAAAACATAAACTTCCATGACCCTTTATCTAGGGACTAAGACAGAGGTGGATGAGGGACACTGTATTAGTAAAATTTCTGGTAGTTGCAAATAATGGAAAGGCAATTAAAAGTTGCCTTTCAAGGATGAGCTTGTTTAAGTCATGGCTTGATTTAAGATCTTATGTAATGTCATCAGGATGCTGTCTTTCCTTCTCACTTTTTTAGTCTGCTTTCCTCTATCCTTTGGCACACAACCCTTCAAGGGATCAAAGACGGAAACCAGCAACTTCTCACATACATCTACTAAATTAAAAATACAAGGAAAACAGAATATGCCTCCCTTTTTCCCAGTAGTTTCAGGCAACTGCTTGTGACTAAGCTACATTGGTCTCAGTAAGGTCATGTTCACATGTCTGAACAAATAACCATGGCCAACAAGATAAGGTAATCTGATGGCCAGGTCTGGAATAAATTGGCCCTACCCAAGCAACACATACTGAGAGTGTAGAAGGAGTTGTATACAAAGTAAAGTTATCATGAAGAGTTTGTGATGGGAAGAGGGGTGGGGGTTAACACTGGGCATATTAAAAAAAAAAAAAAGACAGATGTCCACCACATCACATGATCATTCTGTCATAAGCTCAAGGTAAATAATAAGATTGGAAGGCCACAATTTAGTCCAGCAAGGTTCCACCCAGTACCTCTTCTCAAATGGTGCTAGAAACTCTAGATGTAGTTTACCATTTTAAAATATGAATTTCCAACTTTTGAGAATAATCATTGGAAGATGCATCAGAAATACCAGACCTTAATAAGCTCCAGAAGGGAACTGCTCTGACTTATCTTTTCTTAATGTACTTTTCAATGTGATGATCTGATAGATGTCCAAGATGGCACAGGATAAAAGGTCATTGTAAGAATCTAAGATACCAGGCTAAAATTACATAAATATCGGTGCATGTGTGTGTCCAAATAAAATAAAATTATATGCTAATGGATATATGTGTGTGTATAAAATCTGTCAGTATAAAATATTAGTAATTTATCTACTACTCTATCTCTAGCAGCTAGCACAGAGCCTGAAAAACAGTAGAAACTGAATAGATGTGTGATGGGTGAATGAACAAATGGATGAAAGGAACTGAGGCTGGATGTCTTTGCATCTCTCCAAGTTATGTAGGTGATGTAAGGACACAGGAAAACAACCTGTAAAGTTTACTTTGGCAAGTTAGAGAGCTCTGTATTCCTAACTCAAACCCTGACTCAGCTGACAAGATATTGTAAATCAATCAACTTAAAGGTTTTTGCCTTTTTTTAAACTTAGGGAACACAGTGGTAAACAAAAACATTTATCAAATACAGAGTCATAAATATCTAGGTAGCTATATTTTGCATTAATGACTCACTCCAACCTTATCATTATAATGCTTGAATAAGTTCAGTAGAAGCACAGAATCCATAAAAAGGCAGAAAAGAAATATCAAAACAAGGTACTGTAAATATACAGGAATACTTTTATAATTATATTTCTCACCAGGGCCACATGAAATACAATAATATACAGGAAACTATACATCTGCCAAACGTTCCAAAGGACAATGCATTACCATCAATTCCAGTTCATCCTTCCAGCAAAGAATTACAGTTGCACCCATAACTTTACTCTGCTTCTTTCTAGAATGCTCGTTACTTAATTTTAATATTATTTTCTGTGAACTACTATTCATTTATTTTCCTTATTTTCTTATAGATTAATTTCCATTTTCCATAAATTTAAATTTAGAATTAATTAGGTAGGCATAGGCATTAATGTGGCATTTAAGTAACATAAAGAATCTCATTCTTTTCTGTCCCTATCATGACATTGTGATAATTAACTCAGATTTTTACCTCTAATTATTTCATTTACTAACACTATTGGCTCATGTAAACTGCTTTAAACATGGAGATTTAGAGGATGATGAAATCCAAAAGAATAGAATACTCTTTAAAAAGTATTAAAATTATCAATGGAGGCAAAATTCCAAATGTATTAAAAAGACAAGAAAATAAATGTGTGTTTGTATATGTGTGTAAGAAAGGTAAAAATCAGTCCAGTTGTATTTTCTACAAGGAAAAAGGAAAGGTGGTCACCTCTAAGTGATGAAACTGTCTAAAAAGTATATACTTTCTTCTTTTTTTTTTTTTCACACACACACTGTATTTTATTTTTACAAGAGATAAATAAACTGACACCAAGCATTGTAAATGGATGACCACAACAAAAGCAGCAATGATTGCAATTACCAAACACGAAACACACTCATACTATGTCATAATATTGACATTCAGTCCAGTAATCCTCCACTGTAACAGCTCCTTTACTTTGCAGTGAAAATTGATTTGTATATTTTTTGCCTCTGAGCCCTTGTGGGATTTTTTTTTTATTCAAACAGAAAGTCACAAAAATTATAATCATCCTCATCAGTTCACTCAGTCCCATGTAATTAATTTTTTTTTCATCTTGATCTTTTGTTAGCACTTTTATGAATTCATCAGTTTTCCATTAGATTTCTGAAAATGCTTATTCATTCAGTTCAGCAGTATAGTCAGTTACCAGAAACCTGTACTTGTCAGAGTCTTTTCCATGAATTCCTTGGAGATGAAACCCTTTTATAGGAACATTTTTGCAAAAGCATCAGAGTACACCCAGAATTGTCTGTAAGTGACAAAAGACTTAAAAATGACCACGGTTAAAGATTTGATGAAAGTTCATAATAATGCAATTGACAAGGAAATTTAGTTATTTCTGAGATATACATTTTAAAGTAATAACTAGAATTATGACTTATAACATTATACCAGAACATATAAGATTTTTAGAAATTTCATGTAATGTCTGAAGCATTTATATTAACGCATTTCCATACAAATAACCCAAAGAAAGTTTAGTATTAGTTGGTTTTTTTTGTTGTTTGTTTGTTTATACTACAAGTTCTTATTAGTCATCAATTTTATACACATCAGTGTATACATGTCAATCCCAATTGCCCAATTCAGCACACCACCATCCCCACCCCACTGCGGTTTACCCCCCTTGGTGTCCATACGTTTGTTCTCTACATCTGTGTCTCAACTTCTGCCCTGCAAACCGGTTCATCTGTACCATTTTTCTAGGTTCCACATACATGCGTTAATATATGATATTGGTTTTTCTCTTTCTGACTTCACTCTGTATGACAGTCTCTAGATCCATCCACGTCTCAACAAATGACTCAATTTCGTTCTTTTTTATGGCTGAGTAATATTCCATTGTATATATGTACCACATCTTCTTTATCCATTCGTCTGTCAATGGGCATTTAGGTTGCTTCCATGACCTGGCTATTGTAAGTAGTGTTGCAGTGAACATTGGGGTGCATGTGTTCTTTTGAATTATGGTTTTCTCTGGGTATGTGCCCAGTAGTGGGATTGCTGGGTCATATGCTAATTCTATTTTTAGTTTTTTAAGGAACCTCCATACTGTTCTCCATAGTGGCTGTATCAATTTACATTCCCACCAACAGTGCAAGAGGGTTCCCTTTTCTCCACACCCTCTCCAGCATTTGTTGTTTATAGATTTTCTGATGATGCCCATTCTAACTGGTGTGAGGTGATACCTCATTGTAGTTTTGATTTGTATTTCTCTAATAATTAGTGATGTTGAGCAGCTTTTCATGTGCTTCTTGGCCATCTGTATGTCTTCTTTGGAGAAATGTCTATTTAGGTCTTCTGCCCATTTTTGGATTGGGTTGTTTGTTTCTTTAATATTGAGCTGCATGAGCTATTTATATATTTTGGAGATTAATCCTTTGTCCGTTGATTTGTTTGCAAATATTTTCTCCCATTCTGAGGGTTGTCTTTTCGTCTTGTTTATGGTTTCCTTTGCTGTGCAAAAGCTTTGAAGTTTCATTAGGTCCCATTTGTTTATTTTTGTTTTTATTTCCATTACTCTAGGAGGTGGATCAAAAAAGATCTTGCTGTGATTTATGTCAAAGAGTGTTCTTCCTATGTTTTCCTCTAAGAGTTTTATAGTGTCTGGTGTTACATTTAGGTCTCTACTCCATTTTGAGTTTATTTTTTTGTATGGTGTTAGGGAGTGTTCTAATTTCATTCTTTTACATGTAGCTGTCCAGTTTTCCCAGCACCACTTATTGAAGAGACTGTCTTTTCTCCATTGTGTATCTTTGCCTCCTTTGTCATAGATTAGTTGACCGTAGGTGTGTGGGTTTGTCTCTGGGCTTTCTATCTTGTTCCATTGATCTATGTTTCTGTTTTTGTGCCAGTACCACATTGTCTTGATTACTGTAGCTTTGTAGTATAGTCTGAAGTCAGGGAGTCTGATTCCTCCAGCTCCGTTTTTTTCCCTCAAGACTGCTTTGGCTATTCGGGGTCTTTTGTGTCTCCATACAAATTTTGAGATGATTTGTTCTAGTTCCGTAAAAAATACCATTGGTAATTTGATAGAGATTGCATTGAATCTGTAGATTGCTTTGGGTAGTATAGTCTTTTTCACAATATTGATTCTTCCAATCCAAGAACATGGTATATCTCTCCATCTGTTGGTATCATCTTTAATTTCTTTCATCAGTGTCTTATAGTTTTCTGCATGTAGGTCTATTGTTTCCCTAGGTAGGTTTATTCCTAGGTATTTTATTCTTTTTGTTGCAATGGTAAATGGGAGTGTTTCCTTAATTTCTCTTTCAGATTTTTCATCATTAGTGTATAGGAATGCAAGAGATTTCTGTGCATTAATTTTGTATCCTGCAACTTTACCAAACTCATTGATTAGCTCTAGTAGTTTTCTGGTGGCATTTTTAGGATTCTCTATGTATAGTATTATATCATCTGCAAACAGTGACAGTTTTACTTCTTATCCAATTTGTATTCCTTTTATTTCTTTTTCTTCTCTGATTGCCGTGGCTAGGACTTCCAAAACTATGTTGAATAATAGTGGTGAGAGTGGAGATCCTTGTCTTGTTCCTGATCTTAGAGGAAATGGTTTCAGTTTTTCACCATTGAGAATGATGTTTGCTGTGGGTTTGTCATATATGGCCTTTATTATGTTGAGGTAGGTTCCCTCTGTGCCCACTTTCTGGGAGTTTTTATCATAAATGGGTGTTGAATTTTGTCAAAAGCTTTTTCTGTATCTATTGAGATGATCATATGGTTTTTATTCTTCAATTTGTTAATATGGTATATCACGTTGATTGATTTGCGTATATTGAAGAATCCTTGCATCCCTGGGATAAATCCCACTTGATCATGGTGTAGGATCCTTTTAATGTGTTCTTGGATTCTGTTTGCTAGTATTTTGTTGAGGATTTTTGCATCTATATTCATCAGTGATATTGGTCTGTAATTTTCTTTTTTTGTAGTATCTTTGTCTGGTTTTGGTATCAGGGTGATGGGGGCCTCATAGAATGAGTTTGGGAGTGTTCCTTCTTCTGCAATTTTTTGGAAGAGTTTGAGAAGGATGGGTGTTAGCTCTTCTCTAAATGTTTGATAGAATTCACCTGTGAAGCCATCTGGTCCTGGACTTTTGTTTGTTGGAAGATTTTTAATCACAGTTTCAATTTCATTACTTGTGATTGGTCTGTTCATATTTTCTGTTTCTTCCTGGTTCAGTCTTGGAAGGTTATACCTTTCCAAGAATTTGTCCATTTCTTCCAGGTTGTCCATTTTATTGGCATAGAGTTGCTTGTAGTAGTCTCCTAGGATGCTTTGTATTTCTGCGGTGTCTGTCGTAACTTCTCCTTTTTCATTTCTAATTTTATTGATTTGAGCCCTCTCCCTCTTATTCTTGATGGGTTATGGCTTATGGTTATCAATTTTGTTTATCTTCTCAAAGAACCAGCTTTTAGTTTTATTGATCTTTGCTATTGTCTCCTTCATTTCTTTTTCATTTACTTCTGCTCTGATCTTTATGATTTCTTTCCTTCTGCTAACTTTGGGTTTTGTTTGTTCTTCTTTCTCTAGTTCCTTTAGGTGTAAGGTTAGATTGTTTACTTGAGATTTTTCTTGTTTCTTGAGGTAGGCTTGTATAGCTATAAACTTCCCTCTTAGAACTGCTTTTGCTACATCCCGTAGGTTTTGGATCGTCGTGTTTTCATTGTCATTTGTCTCTAGGTATTTTTTGATTTCCTCTTTGATTTCTTCAGTGACTGCTTGGTTATTTAGTAACGTATTGTTTAGCCTCCATGTGTTTGTGTTTTTTACGTTTTTTTCCCTGTAATTCATTTCTAATCTCATAGCATTGTGGTCAGAAAAGATGCTTGATATGATTTCAATATTCTTAAATTTACTGAGGCTTGATTTGTGACCCAAGATGTGATCTATCCTGGAGAATGTTCCATGCGCACTTGAGAAGAAAGTGTAATCTGCTGTTTTTTGGATGGAATGTCCTATAAATATCAATTAAAGCTATCTGGTCTATTGTGTCATTTAAAGCTTCTGTTTCCTTATTTATTTTCATTTTTGATGATCTGTCCATTGGTTTAAGTGAGGTGTTAAAGTCCCCCACTATTATTGTGTTACTGTCGATTTCCTCTTTTATAGCTGTTAGCAGTTGCCTTATGTATTGAGGTGCTCCTATGGTGGGTGCATCAATATTTACAATTGTTATATCTTCTTCTTGGATTGATCCCATGATCATTATGTAGTGTCCTTCCTTGTCTCTTGTAACATTCTTTATTTTAAAGTCTTTTTTATCTGATATGAGTATAGCTACTCCAGCTTTCTTTTGATTTCCATTTGCATGGAATATCTTTTTCCATCCCCTCACTTTCAGTCTGTATGTGTCCCTAGGTCTGAAGTGGGTCTCTTGTAGACAGCATATATATGGGTCTTGTTTTTGTATCCATTCAGCAAGCTGTGTCTTTTGGTTGGAGCATTTAATCCATTCACGTTTAAGGTAATTATCGATATGTATGTTCCTATGACCGTTTTCTTAATTGTTTTGGGTTTGTTTTTGTGGATCCCTTTTTCTCTTGTGTTTCCCACTTAGAGAAGTTCCTTTAGCATTTGTTGTAGAGCTGGTTTGGTGGTGCTGAATTCTCTTAGCTTTTGCTTGTCTGTAAAGCCTTTGATTTCTCCATGAAATCTGAATGAGATCCTTGCCGGGTAGAGTAATCTTGGTTGTAGGTTCTTCCCTTTCATCACTTTAAGTATATCATGCCACTCCCTTCTGGCTTGTAGAGTTTCTGCTGAGAAATCAGCTGGTAACCTTATGGGAGTTCCCTTGTATGTTATTTGTCATTTTTCCCTTGCTGCTTTCAATAATTTTTCTTTGTCTTTAATTTTTGCCAATTTGATTACTATGTGTCTCGGCGTGTTTCTCCTTGGGTTTATCCTGTATGGGACTCTCTGTGCTTCCTGGACTTGGGTGGCTATTTCCTTTCCCATGTTAGGGAAGTTTTCAACTATAATCTCTTCAAATATTTTCTCTGGTCCTTTCTCTCTCTCTTCTTCTGGGACCCTTATAATGCGAATGTTGTTGCATTTAATGTTGTCCCAGAGGTCTCTTAGGCTGTCTTCATTTCTTTTCATTCTTTTTTCTTTATTCTGTTCCACAGCAGTGAATTCCACCATTCTGTCTTCCAGGTCACTTATCCGTTCTTCTGCCTCAGTTATTCTGCTATTGATTCCTTCTAGTGTAGTTTTCATTTCAGTTATTGTAATGTTCATCTCTGTTTGTTTGTTCTTTAATTCTTCTAGGTCTTTGTTAAACATTTCTTGCATCTTCTCGATCTTTGCCTCCATTGTTTTTCCGAGGCCCTGGATCATCTTCACTATCATTATTCTGAATTCTTTTTCTGGAAAGTTGCCTGTCTCTACTTCATTTAGTTGTTTTTCTGGGGTTTTATCTTGTTCCTTCATCTGGTACATAGCCCTCTGCCTTTTCATCTTGTCTCTCTTTCTGTGAATGTGGTTTTTGTTCCACAGGCTGCAGGATTGTAGTTCTTCTTGCTTCTGCTCTCTGCCCTCTGGTGGATGAGGCTATCTATACTTTCTTCTTTTAACTTTCTTTGTTTTCCTACTTTTTTTGCAAAAAATGTTTACCATGAAATTAAGAAGATAATATTTATACTCTAATATAATGTGGTATTTAGTCCTAAATATCTTTTGAACCTCTCAATGGCCTCATTTAAAAAAAAAAACACTTTATTGATCTTATCTTGATTTCTTTATTTTTTATACTGTGGTTTAAGATGATTGAAAGATAAAACATGATGATAGAATATAATGAAGAAAAAAACAGACTCAGAACAAGAAAAGGTAGGACAATGACAAAAGAACCAATCTTCATATCATTGGAACAGTAGAAGAAGAGAAAGAGACTGAGGCTGAAAGAGTATTTGAAGAAATAATGGCTAAAAAATCCCAAATTTGACAAATACAGATCTATAGACACAAGAAGTTGAATGTGCTATCGAATCAAACTTGGGTCCACTCGACTTCCCCCAGTAAAGCCAATCTACTGACACTGGCTTGTGGTGAAGGAAAGTGCAGCATTTATTATAAGGTACCAAACAAGGAGTCCAGGGCAGCTAATGCTCAAAATAACCCAAAATCCCAATGGGTTTCAGGAAAGCATTTTTAAAGGCAAGGTGGTAGAGAGCAGTTGCAGGGTGTTCAGTTTGTGCACAATTCTCTGATTGGTTGATGGTGAGGTAACAGGGTGGTGTCACAGGATTCATTATTATCAATCATCAGGCTCCAGTAGGTCTGGGGGCTACATGCTGATAGTCATCAAGTAGTTAACTTCTTCTATTTGATGGGGGTTTTAGCATCTGTAAAATAACTAAGGATATTTGCATCAGAAACTATTATCTAGGTACTTAAGGGGGGATCAAAGATTCTGTGACTGACACATGGCTGATTTACTGTTTAAATTGTAACCAGTTCTCCTGGCCCAACTGCTACTTTTGTCACTGCATGTTCACATCCTTTCAATCATTAATTCTTGAGCCAGGCTTTTGTGACTTGGCCTGGGAGACTACAGCTTTTTTTATAAACAGGCAGAGGACATGCGGGGAGGGGTCTATCCCACGAAGACTCTATAGGTCCCTGCTCAGTTAGAAATGAACTCCAGAGAGGACAAACCTAAAAGAAATTCATACCAAGACACACTGTATTTAAACTTTTAAAAAATAAAGTTAAAGATCTTAAGAGTAGCCAAAAAATGATGCATTACCAGTAGGCAAAGACCAAATTGAATGACATCAGAGACCTTGGGAAGCCAAAAGTAAGTGGCACAATATTTTGCAATTGTTGGAAAAAAACCTGCCAACTGAATTCTATATCTGTCAATACTATTGTTCAGAAATGATGGGGAAATAAAACCATTACCAAATGAAGGAAAATTAAGAGAATTTGTTGCTTGTAGATCTTTCTTTAAAGACTGACTAGAGAAAGTTCTTCAAACAGAATGAAAACGATAAAATAAGGAGCCTAGGAGCATCAGAAAGGAAAAAGGAACAACAAAGAGAGCATAATTATGGGCACAAAATAGACTCTCCTCTTCCTCATGAGTTTTATAAATCATGTTTGAGATGAAAAGAAACAATTATAACACCATCTGATACTCAAGATAATAATATTTAAAAAGGGGACGATACAAGGCCTAAATGGAACTGCAACATATCAAAATTTGTGGCACATAGTTAAAGCAGTACTAAAAGGGAAATTTATAGGACTAAGTGATTATATTGAAAATGAGGAAAGATTTCAAATCAATAATGTAAGTTTCTACCATAGGAAATTAGAGAAAGAAGACTAAACCTAAAGCAAGTAGAATAAAGGAAATAATAACAGAATTAAATGGAGTTTGAAAATAGGAAAACAACAGAGAACATCAATGAAGCAAAAAACTTGCTCTTCAAAAAAGTTAACTAAACTTGAGAAACGTGTAGTAAAAATAACAAAAAGAAAGAGAGAAAACATAAACTACCAATATCAGCTATGAAATAGGGAATATCACTACAGAGTCTACAGTCATTAAAAAGATAATGGAATACAGCAAACAGCTTTGTGCTCATGATTTTGACAACTTAAAAGAAATGGACCAAGTCTTCAAGTATGACAAACTACTAAAACTCAACCAAGAGCACCGCCTGCAAAGTTGTGAACCAAGCCTAGTTGTGCATACAGAAGAATCCTTTGTAACCATGCAAAGCTCCTCACTGTCCAGGATAGAGCCTGAGATAGGCAGGGAAGGAGGATGGGCTACATGCCACATTTTAGTCCTCCCTGTACCACTGTGTTTCAGGATGGGACTTCAAGGAGCTTAGAAGGAACTCAAGAAGCATTTTAGAATTTAACTTGGCATTCCTAGTGATATTGAAGGTATACTTATCAAGCTAAGAGGATAGAACTTTGCATTTGACGTTTTGTTATCTTTATTTTATAATTTTTAAACATTTAGAACTATGGTAGGTGAGCCTCTTGGTATATTGCGTAAGGGACTATTGCCTTGAGCCCTTCAACAATGAGTGGCAAGTCTAGGCAGCACGTGCATGCTGAACTCTCTAGACCCAGGGGCCAGGGGAACAACCTGAAACCAACCTGAAACACCTGAAGGATTATATGTTATAACATCATCATATAAAGGGTTAACATATAGTCATTCCAGCAAATCCTCCTAGGGTTCTAACCAATAATTCTAGACTTTGAGATTTTAGAGAGAAAGGAAGGATGTGGTCTCTGAGCTCAATAGCGTACAGATCCGCTTACAATAAAAACCATGTACCAGGAACCACGTTAGATGCTTTGATTGAATTGCATTATCTAATGCTCACAACATCTATGTAGGTGAGCTGCAATCTGCTTCATTATATAAATGAGGAAGCCACAGCTCAGAAGGTATGTCCCAGATCACAGAGCTAGAAAGAGACCGAATACAGTTCTGTCTCACTCCAAGGCCAATGCTTGTAACTACCATTCTTCATGGCAGTAGATATATTTGGAGGTCTGTAGGTATCACATTACCCTGAGTGCTGGGTTACAGGGAAAGTTTCCTTTGAAAAGGCCACCTCACCCTGGGGAGACATTTTACCAGGGTTGATCCCCAAAATCTACTCCAAGTCTAAGAGTTTATTAACTTGGCCTATTAACCTCTATTGGATTTTTATGTTATTATAGTAATGTTATTTCTAAGACACTATTAGTTTCTGGCATCAAATCCAAGGAAAGGGAAAAGGTCAATGAAACAAGGCTTTAGAATATCAGAGGAAACATATGAACAAAAAATTGGATTTATAGAAAAAGAAATCTTAAGAGAAAACATAAGGAAACTCCACGGAGACTATGAGTCTGCAACCTAGTCTGACAGTTTTATGTTGTACCATAATTCAACATAATGGAGGAATGCAGGCTCTAAAGTGTTCATATTAAACTATTCATGAATAATAAAATCATCTTCATTTTAGCTGGTCACATATTTAAATTATTTTATGGCCTTCCAAATGGTGAGAGTGGCAAGGATTGAATGATGTTAAGTTAATTTAAAAGCAACGGCTTAAGTTACTTAAGATTTAAATAATTCCTATTTTGAGAGAATGGAAAACCACTGCTGAGTAAATCAAGGGAGGAAGATGTAAATGCATGAAATATCACTGAGAAATGATTGTATTCTAGTTAACACTTCATGTAACAATTCATCTTTTAAGGAGTTGGCTCTGGGTTTAGTGCACTATTTTGTTAATTTTATACAGAAAGTAATATATTTAGCTGCTAAAATACTAGTGCTGTCTAAATGTCCTAGCATCTCCATCTTTGAAATACATGCCCACCAGTCTTCCAAAAAATATGTTTATATTAATTTGCCATTGAACAAATGATACAGCCTGTAAAAGAAAGGCAAAACTTTCCTTTCCTAGCTTTGCTTTTCAGATAGAATAATATTGTGCCATATCATCTAGTATTGTTACATAAAATTTTCTTCTAGGATGAAAATGCAAGGTGAATAAGTTTCCTTTTGAGCTGGTATCCTCATCACAGAAGATAAACCTCTAATACACTGTAAAATCACAAACTGCCTAATGTAATAAATATCTTTTCCAGAAAGCATTATCTTTCACCTACTTATTTCTTCCATCTTTCCTCCATAGAGTTTTACATTATTTTCACTTTGTATATCGTGAGCCAGTCACACTTCATAACTAAACAATCTTTACCCTTGACAAGTCCATTAACCAAAGAAAGTAAGACCCTGGCTTTAAGCTGGTCATCATTTGTTCTCTTGGCTATAATGCATATGTGAGTTCCTATGGACAAATACATGCATCCTACCTAATTCTATCTAATCCAGGTTTATTTGACTTTGTATCTTTTGCCCACTTTATTTTATGTTCTATTGCTTTTAGACAGATAGTATGTAAGAAAAACAAGCTTCAAAATTTTATATATATAAATTCTTTTCAGTTTGCCTAATATTCTGTGAAAATATTTTTCCCAAAAAATCCCAGAATAAAATTTAAAATCCTCATTTGCCCTCTAACTCCCTAGTCCTTCAAAAACTCTTCTCTTTAAATCATCTAACAACATATACATCCAGCTACCAAATATAAATATATACATATGTATATTATAACCAGCAAACACCTTCTCATTTCTTAATGCAACTCATTCCAAATTTATTTCCAGTTTATATCAATAAAGGGTTTTTTTCCCACCTAAAGCCAAAAAATGCAATAAATTTAAAGTCTCCTGCTTATATTCGAAAAAATTATCCCCTGAAAGATGACAGTGGAGTTTTACTCCTCTAGAGAAAGAAACCAATCTCCAAAATAATGTCCTAGGAAATGGTTTTTCCCTGAAATTTGCTTTATTTTTATAAAGGAAAAAGAATACAAATAGAGGAGGCATTTGAGCAAATCAAATGGTAAGAAGTTCCATGTTAGGCACACTTTTCTTTTTCTATTTAAAAAAGGAAAGTAGTTTTATCTTATGCTGTAAATACTCCAGAATATTTAAAAAGGCATTTATTCACCCTCATTTTTTCTGACATTGTTAGTGTCTTTTCTAGGCTTAGTTATTACTTAAATAATGATAATCATTACCACTCATGAAGATTATTTTTAGTGGACGTGAAAGAGAAAAAAAATCTTTAAACTGATCTTGAAGTAACTGAATCTTGAAATAACTGATCTTGAAATGATCCTTGAATTAACTGGACTTATATGTTAAGAGAAATTCAAACCCCCAACAACTTCCTCTAATATTAATTAATTTACAATGGGAAAGTCGATCAGTTAAACTCACCTGAAAATGCAAACATCTGCTGGGGACAATGTATCCGTGTTTGTGAATAGGTAATATGATATAGATTTTGCAACAAATAATGCAACATTTAAATCTTTTCTAAAATCATGAGAGAAATAGAGATCAGCTTTCATTTCATTATCACAAAATCGGAAAATTTTCAGAAATGTTAAACTTTTACATAGTGTGTCCTAGAATGAAACCTTGTTTTTAATAATTCCAGTATTAACAAATTCTAGGATTTGGAGTCAGACAACCTGAGTTCAAGACCCAATTCTTGGCTGACTGACAAATAGCAAATTATTTAATATTCTAGGCCTGCCTCCTCCTGTGTAAAATGGGCATGATAGGGTTTTGTGAACACTAAATATTATCATACATGTAAAACACTTAGCACCACCCATTCCTGGCTCATGACATGTGCTCAATAAATGTGATTTGCTACTGCTGTACATGCCGAGGCCTTGGAACACTTGTTCTTTCTGTCATATGTATAGTGATTCCACTGGATGTAGTCCAAAAGGTGTGTTTGTCTGATTGACCAAACCAGAGCATCAACTGCAAAGACAAAAGAAACATGGTACTCCCATCTGCCACGTTCAACAAGTGATCCTTCTTATCCTTCACACCAAGTATGCAAAGTAGGCACTATTGCAGCCTTATCTTAGACAAAGAAATATATGTACACATGGTCACAGAGCTCAGTAAAGGGCAGAGTTTTGGCCCCCATGGACTTTCCTTTGCACCATGCTGCAAACGCACACATTAAATTGAGAGAAAGGGGAAAGGAACCATCAGACCCTCCCTTTCACCTGTTTCATAGACAGGAAAGAGTAAAATACTGTTCCACAGTTTGTCTCCCTAAATTTTTTGATGTGGGTGGAACTTCAAAGCCCCTCTGACAAACTCACAGATACCTGAGTATCCTGAAGTTTCTCTTAAGCTCCTGTTAAATGAAAACACTCTTTGGAGAGAACTTATTACGTGATCCTTGAGGAACAGTTAGTTGACTGACATCTGAGTGTGTGTGGCTGGCAGAATGGAAGGCAGAATTGGGAAGTGGAGGGGTTGAAAGTGGAAAAACATATGGAGAGAGATCTAAGATGGAGACTTAGCAAAACACCAAATGGAAAGATAATTCCCATATACTGAGTAGTTACTAGGCAGATACTTTATAATTCATCTTTAACTTGGCTATAGTAGCCTAATCATTAGCTACTTTTATTGTTACTAAAATCATCTTCTGTGGGAAACATAGTAAAGAAATTACACTGGCTTAGAGGAAAATAATTCTGCCTTTTAGTCACAGTTCTGCCATTTAGTACATATGTTGCATGGGGCAAATTACTACATAGCTCTGATTCAATTTCCACACCTCACAGTGTTGTTATGTGTATATGTTAAAGCTCAAGAGAAAATAAAATAATGTTGGATAGATGCAAATTATTATCATGCAATGACTGCTTAAACAAATATTTAACAAGCAAGTCTTTATGCGAGGCACTGTTTTATTATAGAGTAACCGATGTAAGCCAAACGTTCATCTTGGCAGGAATGTCATGTAAGAAAATTACTAATTACCACTTATTTTTAATTCTCATAGGGAAGCAAAATATAGTGCTACTAAGATGGGATTCTAAGACTTTTAAACAAAGTCACGCATCAGTCAACTCCTAAGCCTAGTGCCCTTGTCAAGGCATGTGTGCTCATGGTTTCCACGTCAGATCATGCTGTCATCTGTGGGTAGATTCACATTCATCTCACTTCATCTCTAAATTGATCTGAACTTGAACCCAGGCCTCAGGCTAATGCAAATTGGGATGGATCCAGTGGGCAAGCTCAGTATTTACACACCTTTTCATATTCACAAAGGTTTTATCATTCCTACTTGAGTTCTAGCCTAAAAGAATAATTGGGGAGAAAAACCTATTTTTAAAATTCCAAGGAAAATATAATTAATTGCTGCCAAATTCTGGCTGCTCTTGTAGTCTGAAGGGCAGATATTTTACTGAGAGAGTCTCCGGTAAAGCCCTTGGCCCACACCAGTATATCTCATTTATCAAGGAAGTGAATTCTTCCAAGTATTTTAATCATGAAATTATACAGCAGTTCTATCCAAGTCTTCCCTCTAGGCTCTCATCATTGCTTCTATCAGTTATATCACCTATCATACCTTCATTTCCAAAGCTCTGTCCTTCAACAGCAAAAAAGAAATCGAAAATGTAAAATTCGGACGTATTCCCATTTATTTTCTTCTAATAATTTCCTTCATTTTTAACACCACAGTCTTTGTCCTTTGCAATCACTGCATTTCTTTAATCTGTCACCTTTCTTGAACTCTGCTTGCTTACTTCCGTACATGACATGAGGAGAAAAAAAAAAGGTAAAGTTGAATTTGATGTTCGGTCAATGAGGATTTGAATCTTTTATTTACTACCGTAATCACAAAAGAGAATTGCTTCCTTCAAATTACACTCATAAATTATCAGCTATTACGCCTTAGTGTATTGTGCAAAGGTTGATGCTGACTTAAGTTTTAGAGGGGCAGGAGAACTTGTAATTTATGTGTCACGTGGTCATGACATAACTACTTGTCACTTGCTTGAGTAGCTACAGAAAGAGAAAAAGAGTGCTAATATACCCATATGGATGCCAAAACTTCCCCTTGCAAATCTTGTGATGCATCCAAAAACCTAGCATGTGAGGTTTGAGACCAATTTGCTTCTTTAAAGAGCTACTCAGTTTTCAATTTTCAGCTCCAGAGAACCCAGTTATTTCCCTTTAGGAAACAGAATATATGAGGCCAAATAATGAAGCATACTCATTTTTAGGCATGGGAGATTATCGTCCTCCTAAAGTAAATAAGCAAAACAAAGCCCATAGACACATGCACAACCATTCATTTAATCCATAAGCAATAGCATATTTATTCCTATCCAGAGGTGGGAGGCAAAATTAAACTCATGGAATATGGACAAGGGATTATTTAAATCTATTTTCCTCACTAAGCCCGTCATTCAGGGTTTATGAAGACTCTTAAGCCAAGGACTCATTATTCACCCTGCAGGTAAGCTGACCCTTAGGTGTGCAACTCTTTCAAAATACGGATAACTTATCTGCATTGTTAGTGGGAACATATAGTCATTGATGCTAGCTCTAAGATTAAGTTTTTCGGTAAAAATTTCACCTAAGTCAAGAGTAAAGTGACAAGCCACAGAATGACAGAATATAATTGTAACTTGGAAACAAAGAAGCCTCACTTAAACTATTAAAACCAGCTCTCCAAATAAATAAGAAAACGACAGATAACCTAGTAGAAAAAGAATTGACAAAAAATTGAAAAGGCATTTCATAAGGATGAAATCCAAATGGCCAATAAGCTAATTAAACTCTGCTCATCTCCTTAGCAAGTTAGAAAATAAATATTGAAATTGCAATGTGTTATCAGTATACACCATCAAGTGGGCAAAAAATTAAAGCGTCTGAAAGCAGCAAGTGTTTGTGAACACATGAAACATCTGAGAACTCATATATTGTTTGTACAACATATTACATTATACAAATAAGTTGAACTTTAAAAAACAACATTAACCATTAAAGTTGATTATATATATATATATATCTTAAGACACAGTGCTAGGTATACACTCTAGAAGTACACCTGTACATTTGTACCAGGATCAGGTAAGAACGTCAGTAGCAACATTATGCATGATAATACCAGACAAGAATAACCCAAATGTCCATGACAATAGAGGGAACATAAAATTATGGCATACTCATGAAAGAAAACTATATAGCACTGAAAATAAATGAGCAACAGCTACGCAAAACTTCATGGATAAATCAAGTCCAGGAATTATATTGCAAATATTTAATAATTGATTGGACATTGGTTTTGAACAGATGGGAAACATGCCAGATATTAATGACTCAAACAGATCTGCTGGAAGAATATCAATGAGCACTGGATAAATCTCAAGAAACATCATGTTGCTCAAAAGAAAAAATACTTGTATAAATTTATATAAGTATCTATATAAGTATACTTATATAGAATATATAAATATATATTCTATAAAGTTCAGGAACAAAATTAATTTAATTCTTTAGGGAAGCATCATGATTGATACAACTAAAAATAAAATTATTTCCACAGAAGTCAGGGTAGTAGTTACTAAGAAGGGAGAGAGTGGCTTAAAAGGTGATAACACACAGTATTATATATGTAATCGGGGCTTTTAGGGAGCTGTTAATATTCTATTACACTAAAGTCATTCACTATATATTCTCATACCTGATATATGCATTTGAATGCTGTGTGTGTGTGTGTGTGTGTGCATTTATTTTACAATAAAAACATACAAACAAGCAAAATAAAAAGAAAAATACCAAAGACGTATATTTCATTTGTGGGCATTTTCTTCTAGCATTGGGTGGAGATATTTATTGAATCATGATGTTAGGCTATCATTTTTTTCAAGATTTCCAAAATTCTTACACAATTCATACAATTATTGTTGCCTTCACATCATTTAATTGTCACAGCTACTTCAGAACTTAATGCTGCTGCTGCTTCTCTCACCTCTTCCCAATCCAAGCAAGAGTATCTTAGTAACCAGTGTACTGGCACAGGCCAGGAGTAACTCCCTCACTTCTCACAACCACACTTGCCATCTGCCCAGTGAGTGATCCAGTCCCCAAATCCATTGGAAAGTTCTTCTTTCTAGGGCCAATTCTGGTACCACTCATAGGCTGGGATTCTCCAAAGCAGGTGCTAAGGTAGTTTGCGGGGAGAATGATTCAGATAACAGGAATGATTCAGAAACAGGAGGGAAGGCCAATATAAGAATCCAGAACTGAGGGTGACTTATACTCAGTCATGCAGAATGCTGGGGGATAAAAAGCATTATCTATTAACTCCTGCCCCTCACTGATCAAGAGTAACCTAAGGAGGGTTAAGTTCTTTGCATCTCCAGATTGAGTGCTGAGGAGCTTATTTCAAGAACATGAAATAAGTGTGTGAGCTGAGGTTCTCTTAGGTTGCCCCCTGTCCAAGTTTGTAAGGGAACTGGTCACCACAAAAGTGGTGAAGTAATCAGTAGTGACATACAAGTAGTATCTGGCACACTGGTCTAAATCTGTTTAGGGACTTCCCAGAATCTATGCACCTTCCTTCATAACAGAATCTACATTACTTTGAGGAAATCCTCAACCTCCACTTTCAACTCCTGTGATTAGTTTGGGGTTGAAGCCACAGCAGTCTCTAGAAGTGAGTGAATCAGACCTGGCCATTCACTGCCAGTCTCTACCTAGGGACCTTCGTTGATAGTGTCAAGAAAAGAAGATTTTCTGGTGTTAAAGCTAGGAAGATGTATGCCTGGAGGTGCTGAGGATTACCACATGAAAGTAGGCTGCCTATGAGTGAAGGCAACACAAGGGAAAGGAGGGTGCAGAGAATGAAACAAAAATTTCTAGTACTGTCATTTAAATGTCTGTATACAACCATGCCTGAAACCAATATACTACGATATTTTTAAAACATGAGCCAATAAATTCAGGCTCCTCTCTTTTTCTTACCAGTTCTTACACACCTCAAAAAAGCTATTGGGTCTAGGATTTATAAAAATTCGTTTTCAAATAAGAATGAGATTTGAATTAACTCAAAATGGATTAAAGAGTTGAATGTAAGACTGAAATCGTAGAAGTCCTGGAATAAAACAGAGGTCATAAGCTCCTTGACATAGCCTTGGCAATGATTTTCTGAATTTGACACCAAAAGCAAAGGCAGAAAAAGCAAAAATAAACAAGTGGAACTACATAAAACTAAAAAGCTTTTGCACAGCAAAAAAAAAGAAAAATCATCAAAATGAAAAGGCAACCTACTGAATGAGAGAAAATATATGTAAATCATTTATCCAATAAGGGGTTAATAACCAAAATATATAAAGAACTCTACACCTCCATAGGAAAAAAACCAAATAACCCTATTAAAAAGTAGATTGAGGATCTGAATAGCCATTTATTCCAAAGAAGACATACAGATGCCCAATAGGTGCAGGAAAAGATGTTCAACATCAGTAATCATCAGGGAAAAACGAATCAAGATAGCAGTGAGATATCACCACACATCTGTTAGAATGGTTATTATCAAAAAGTCAAAAAATACGGAGTGTTGGCAAGGATGTGGAGAGAATGAAACCCTTGTGCATTGTTGGTGGGACTGTAAGTTGGTGCAGCACTATGGAAAACAGTATGGAATTTCCTCAAAAAATTAAAAATAGAACTACCATATGCTCCAGCAATTTCACTTTTGGGTATTTTATCGCAGAAATTGAAAACACTAACTTTAACCCCATGTGCACTGCAGCATTATTTTACAATAGCAAAGATATGGAAACAACCTAAGTGTCCACGGGTAGATGAATGTATAAAGAAGATGTGGTATATATACACAATGGAATAGTATGCAGCCATAAGAAGAAGGAAATCTTGGGAATTCCCTGGTGGTCCGGTGGTTAGGACTTGGTGCTTTCAATGCCAGGGCCTCGGTTCAATCCCTGGTTGGGTAACTAAGATCCTGCAAGACGCGCAGCACGGCCGGAAAAAAAAAAAAAAAAAGGAAATCTTGCCATTTGAGACAGCATGGATGGATCTTGAGGGCATTATACTAACTGAAATAAATCAGACAGAGAAAGACAAATACTGTATGATTTCACTTTTGTGTGGAGTCTAAAAATAAAAAATAAAAATAAGCTCATAGATACAGAGCACAGATCGGTAGTTGCCAAAGGTGGGAGATGGGGGTTAGGTGAAATGGGTGAAGGAAGTCAAAAGGTATACACTTCCAGTTATAAAATAAATAAGTCATGGGGATGTAATATACAGCATGACAACTATAGTTAATAATATTATAAAGTATTAGTATTAAAGAGAATACTAATAGAGAATAAATCTTAACAGTTCTCATCACACACACAAAATCTCTATGTATGTTGATGGATGTTACTTAGACTTGTGGTGATCATTTTGCAATACAGTGGACCCTTGGACAACACAGGTTTGAACTGCACAGGTCCGCTTCTACTCAGATTTTTAAAATAAATGCTATACTACTACAGAATCCATGGCTGTTTGAATCCAAGGATGTGGAACTAAGAATACAGAGGGCCGACTACAACGCTGTGTTGACTGCACGGGGGCCTGCGCTCCCACCTCCACATTGTTCAAGGGTCAACTGTATACACAAATACCAAGTAATATCCTGTGTCCCTGAAACTAATAGAATGTTGTATATTGGTTATACCTCAATTGAAAAAGGAAAAGAATGAGATTTGAACCTTAATATGTTGTGGATGAATTTATGATGTTGTTTTTACACAATTACTGTAGACATCCAGTTCACATGTGTAAATCCCTGGTCTTTTTAATAAAACTTATCAGATTCATCGAAGAAGTGAATCTGTCTCAACAGACAACTCTGGCTCCTTAGAAAAAAGAGCAATGTAAATAAAATGCATTCTAAGGATTTGGATAATTGAAAGCATAACATAGGGCCTGGAGGGCTCTTCATTAAGTGTTTCTTTGACAAGTATTTATTGTCTTAGCATTAAAGTTAGTGACTGCTTTAAAAAGAATTTACCCAAACTTCAAAATTGCACAGGGCAAGGCAAGGACAAGTATCTAATTACCTACAGAGTGCTTTCTTATTTTCTTTAAAGGCACTGTAAGGCAGCAGAGAATCACGTTCCTGTCTGTGGAACACGGAGCTGTTAATATACCATTTAGATGCAGTAGTTTTCTCTGGCTGAAAAGATACTTTGATTTTATTCCCTCGTAACAGTTTTGATTTTCTGAAAATTATGATGGAATTGACTGTGGGCAGCTTTGTGAATTCATTACATGGCATTAACTAACAAGAGGATATTGTAAAAACAGGTGTGGCATCACCTTGATATTGACTGAATATGCTGGGCAGAGAGAAAGATGGAAAAATGGACATAGGGAAAGATGTGATCTATCCACGTTAATAAATATCATATGTACAAAGAAAATCTGTGTTCACAAATTACAGTTCACAAATTGCTTTTATACACTTATCTCATTTAAGTTTCATAATCCACTCAGGAGGTAAGAATTTTCATCCAGACTTTAGAGATAGTTAAGTGACATTAACCACTGATACAGACTCAGAAATAGAGCTGAGTTAGAAAATCTGTTTCTTCTTTTTTCTTTTTCTAATGTTCTTTCCACTCCACTGGAATTGAGGTTTTTGTTAACAAAGGAATGATGTTTTGATAAAAACTGGCTAGGATTTTAGATTTGTTCAGCCTTCTGTGAATTGTTATTGCACTTGTCGTCAGTACTAATCAACTTAGCAAAAAAAATTTTTTTAAGGTTTTGCATCCTCATATTATTCTGCAGAATTTCAGAGGATCTTGTACATGCATTTACTAAAGCACTAATCATCTTGGATTACAATTATCTCCATGTACTAGACTTCTGGCTGACCATGCAAACACATTCCATACTCTTCTTTTTTGTTAATACTTGTTCAAAAATCAGGTAGTCGTGTGCTTCAATTGATGTTAAGTCCCTCCCCAACCCCACAGCAAACTCATAAGGTGAATTTTGAGTGTTGAAATTTTGAATCTTGAAAACGAGTTAGTATTTCTGTCACCCTTGTTAATGATGAGTTTGGAAATGGTCATAGGATACAATTCTGATCAATGAAAAATGAGGGATGTCTGCTGAGAGATGTGTGAGCAATTTTTATTTACTTTTTAAAAAGAATGTAAGATAGTTACGACTCATGATTCTCCCTCTCCCTTCTGGATTGTGGATGCTGTTTTGTGAGGACGTTATGCTTGGAGGTGCTGCAGCCACATTGATGCTATGAATGTAAAGCCTATGAGTAAAGACAGCTCACTAAGTATGGCTGAGAGAAAAGATGGGAAAAAAAACAACAACCCTTAAGCGTTGCTCTCACCTTTGAGCTACTGGATTTTCCAACTTTTACTGTGCAGAACTGCAGAGATTTTGTTTCTTGTAGCCTAAAGCATCAGATAAGAAACACCATGAATATTTCTTTGTAACAAACTAAATTTTGAGTTACTTGGGGACATACATTCTAGCCTACTAATCTGTGTATCCATAACTAGTGTCTAGTACAACGCCAAGCATAGATTGAGTTCTCAAACACTGCCAGTTGAATGAATGCATGAATGAACAACTTTCAAAATAGTGTTATAAAGAAAGAACAATCATGCTAACACTGCCACTTTTTCACCAATTTCTGACGAATAGCTATCAGAATTTTCATTGTAGAAGACTTTAAAGGGGTAGAAAGTCTGAAAATATTTGTTCCATAGGATTAACAACTTGAAATTTTTCAAGTGTGTAGTAATTGAGGTTTATTGAATTCATATAGAAATAGCTGAAAGTCTTTTTGTTTAAGACAGGGTATCATTCATTTAAACCAGCAATTTCTGTTACGCTCTCCTTTTAGAATGTCTATTAATATGGGTCATCTGGTAGAACAAGGGCATCACTTTGTTCTCTGGATTCTCTCTCAAGTGTGGGAAAGCTCCTAATATGAGAATGACATCTAGCACAGAGACTCAAATAACATGTGAGTACACAGATGGATAAAAAGAAGCCCACAAATGATTGATAAGTAAATGGAATTATTTGGAAGTTTCATCCTAAAGTTGAAAGGAGAATTTAAAATAAAAAGGAATTCAAGTTTCCACATGGTGAAGGGTGCTAAGCTCGAGGTGACCCCCGCACTCTCTTCTCTTCCTGTGTCACTGAGTGGGGGCTGACTTTTCTCAGTTAAACTTGTCTTATTCCTTTCAGCTGTCAAAGCAGTTTTGTCAACATTCTTGAATAGATCATCATAATTTCATTTAAAATATATACAAACATAAAGTGTGTCTACTTGGAAGAAAAATTTAAGTTAGTTTGTTACATTTTTTTTTTAAATGAAAGAAAATTGCCTCCCAGAAAAATATATCTTATACATTATATCCCTAACTTTGGGCTAATATTTCGTCTGTAATTTTTTCATCCAAGCTTATCTTCTTCAGCATTTTTTAAAATTGGGATGTTAAATGCAGTGAATTACATGTCTGTTTTTGATTAACGTTGTTTCAGGTGTACAAATAATAATTTGATCTCTGTGTACACTACAAAGTAGTCAGCACAGTAGGTCTAATTATTATCCATTACCATACAATTGATCCCTTCAGCCATTTACCCACCCCTTACCCACTTCTCCTCTCATAAACACCAATCTGTTCTCTGTATCTATAAATTTTGTTCTGTTTGTTCATTTGTTTTGTTTTTTGTATTGCACATATAAGTGAAATTATATGGCAATTGTCTGATTTAGTTCACTTAGCATAGTGCCCTTAAGAACCATCCATGTTGTCACAAATGGCATGATTGCATTCTTTTTTTTTTTATTGCTGAGTAGCATTTCATTGTATATGGGTATATATCACATCTTTATCCATTCATCCATCGATTGACACTCAAGATATGTTGTTTCCGTATCCTGGTTATTGTAAGTAATGCTGCAATAACATAAAGGTGCATATATCTTTTGGAATTAGTGTTTTTGTTTTCTTCAGATGAATACCCAGAAGTGGAAGAGATGGATCATATGGTAATTCTATTTTTAATTTTTTGAGGCCTGTCCATACTGTTTTCCATAATGGATGAGCCAGTATACATTCACACCTTTTCTCCACATCGTCTCCAATGCTTATTTCTTGTCTTTTTGATAACAGTCATATTAGCAGTTGGGAGGTGATATCTCATTGTGGTTTTGATTTGCATTTCTCTGAAAATTACTGATGTTGAATATAGTTTCATGTGCCCATTGACCAACTGTATTTATTCTGTGGAAAAATGTCTATTTAGTTCCTGTGCCCATTTTATAATCAGCTTATTTGGTTTTTTTGCTATTGAGTTGAGTTTAAATATTTTGAGTACTAACCCCTTATTTGGTACATGGTATGCAAATATTTTTTCCCATTCAGTAGGTTACACTTTTGTTTTGTTGATAAAGCTTTTTAGTTTGATGTAGTCCCACTTGTTTATTTTTGCTTTTGTTGCCTTTGCTTTTGAGGTCACATATATAAATTCCACACCAAAACTGATGTTTTGGAGCCTACCACCTAGGTTTTCCTCTAGAACTCTTATGGTTTCAGGTTTTACAGTCAAGTTTTTAATCCATTTTGAGTTCATTGTTGCTTATGGTGTAAGATAGTGGTCTAGTCTCTTTTTTGCATGCATCTGTCCAGTTTTCTCAACACCATTTATTATAGAGACTGTATTTTCCACATTGTATATTCTTGGATGCTTTGTTGTAAATTAATTGACCATATATGTGTGGGTTTAATTATGGGCTCTCTATTCAGTTCCATTGATCTGTGTGTCTGTTTTTATGCCAATACCATACTGTTTTGATTAGTATAGCTCTGTAATATAGTTTGAAATCAGGAAGCATGATAGCTCCTGCTTTGTTCTTCTTTCTCAAAGTTGCTTTGGCTATTGGGGATCTTTTGTGGTTCCAAACAAATTTTAGGATTATTTGTTCTAGTTCTGTAAAAATGCCATTTTTTAGATAGAGATTGCATTGAGTTTGTAGATTGTTTTGTGTAGTATGAGCATCTTAACAATATTAATTCTTGCAATCCATAAGCATGGAATGTCTTTCCATTACTTTGTGTCGTCTTCAGTTTCTTTCATCATTGTCTTAGTTTTCATTGTACAGGTCTTTCACCTTCTTGGTTATATTTATTCCTAGCTATTGCATTCTTTTTCATGCAATTGTATATGAGATTGTTTCCTTAATTTCCCTTTCTGATAGTTAGTTGTTAGGGTATAAACATGCAATAGACTTTTGTATATTGATTTTGTACCCTGAAGCTTTACTGAATGGATTTATTAGTTTTTACAGTTTCCTAACAGAGTCTTTAGGGTTTTCTATATATAAAATCTTGTCATCCACAAACAGTGCCAGTTTTACTTTTCCTTTCCAATTTGGATGCATTTTACTTCTTTTTCCTACCTAACTGCTCTGGTTAGGACTCCCAATACTCCCCATCCACATCTTCTTAATCCAGTCATCTGTTGATGGGCACATGGGTTGCTTCCATGTCTAGGCAATTGTAAATAGTGCTGCTGTGAACATCGGAGTGCATGTACCTTTTTGAATCAGTGTTTTCATTTTTTCCAGATACATACCCAGGAGTGTAGTTGCTGGATCATATGGTAGTTCTATTTTTACTTTTTAAGGAACCTCCATAGTGTTTTCCATAGTAGCTGCACCAATTTACATTCCCACCAACAGCGTATGAGTATTCCCTTTTCTCCACATCCTCACCAACATTTGTTATTTGTGTTCTTTTTGATAACAGCTATTTTGACACTTGTGAGGTGATACTTCATTGTGGTTTTGATTAGCATTTCTCTAATAATTATCAATGTTGAGCATCTTTTCATGTGCTTTTTAGCCACCTGTATGTCTTCCTTGAAAAAAATGTCTATTCAAGTCTTTTTTATTGAATTGTTTTTTTTTTTGGTATTGAGTTATATGAGCTGTTTGTATATTTTGGATATTAACCCCTTGTCGTCACATTAGTTGCAAATATTTTCTCCCGTCCTGTAGGTTGTCTTCCTGCTTTGCTGACTGTTTCCTTTGCTGTGCAAAAGCTTTTAAGGTTAATTAGATCCCATTTGTTTATTTTTGCTTTTATATATTTTGCCTTGGGAGACTAATCCAAGAAAATATTGTTACAATTTATGTCAGAGTGTTTCACCTATGTTGTCTTCTAGGAGTTTTATGGTTTCATGTATGACATTTAGGTCATTAAACCGTTTTGAGTTTATTTTTGTATCTGGTTTGAGGGAATGTTCTAATTTCATTGTTTTATATGTGGCTGTCAATTTTTCTCAGCACCATTTGTTGAAGAGACTGTTTCTTCTCCATTGTATATTCTTGCCTACTTTGTCATAGATTAATTGCCTGTAGGTGTAAGGGTTTATTTCTGGGCTCTCTATTCTGTTCCATTGATGATGTTTGTCTGTTTTTTTTTTTTTCCCCAATACCACGCTGTTTTGATTTCCATAGCTCTCTCCTTGTATTTATCCCTTTATCATTATAAGATGCCATTCTTTGTCTTTTGTTATAAAGGTTTTGTTTTAAAGACTGTTTTATCTGATATGAGTATTGCTACCTATGCTTCCTTGTCGCTTCTGTTTGCACCAAATACCTTTTTCTGTCCCCTCACTTACAGTCTGTGTGTCTTTCACCCTGAAGTGAGTCTCTTGTAGGCAGCATATTGAAGGGTCCTTTTTTTCTTTTTTATCCAAACAGCTACTCTATGTTTTTTGATCAGAGCATTTAATCCACTGACATTTAAAATTGTTGATAGATGTGTACTTACTGCCATTTTATTCCTTGTTTTCCAGTTGTTTTTGTAGTTCTTCTTTGTTCATTTCTTCTTTTTGTTTTTCCCTTTGTGGTCTGATGATTTTCTTTTGTAGTATGCTTGAGTTCCTTTCTTTTTGGTTTTTGTGCATCTATTGTAGGTTTTCGGGTTGTAGTTACTGTGGGGTTCATATACTTTGGCCCATAATTATATCTACTTGATTTAAACTGGTATTCATTTAAGTTCAAACACCTTCTAAATGATCCCCATTTTTTACTCCCCTACCCCACATTTTGTGTTTTTGACGTCATATTTTACACCTTCATGCTTATCCCTTTACTGTTGTAGTTACTGCTACTTTTACCTTTTACTTTATTTTTGTTTTGTTTTGTTTTTTAATATGCATATGAGCTTATTTAAGTGATCTTCAATCCTCATTATATATTTGCCTTTCCGGTTGGAATTTTTCCCTTTCCTATAGATTCTTCCTTCGTTTTCATTTAGAGAAGACCCTCAACATTCCTTTTAGGATAGGTTTAGGATTGCTTCTTGTACCTGGATATCTGTTTACAGGTTTAGTTTTGGGAAGTTTTCAGTCATAATTTCTTCATACATATTTTGATCCCCTTCTCTCTTTCCTTCTGGAACCCCTGTTACACATATGTTGGCACATTTTCTATTATCCCACAGATCTCGTATGTTTCTTTAGGTTTGTTTCCTTTTTCATTTTTCTTTCTGCCTGCTATTCTGATCGAGTGATTTCCATTATTCTATCCTCCAGATCACTTATGTGTTCTGTGTTGTTTAGTTGGCTACTCATTGCTTTTAGATCGCCTTTTATGTCAGAAATTGAATTATCTATTTTTGATGGGGCCATCTTCATAGTTTCTAGTTCCTTGTTAAAATGATCTGTGTTTATATCAATGTTCTTTCTTAATTCAGTTAGCATCCTTATTATCACTTTTTTTTTAAAATTCAGTGTCTGGTAGACTAATTATCTCTGTTTCATTATTTTTTTCAGGTTTATCTCTTGTTCTTTCAGTTGGGAGCAGTTCCTCTGCCTTTTCATTTTACTTAACTTTCTCTGTCTCTATGAAGTTAGGTGAAACAGTTATCTATTTTGGTCTTGAAGAGGTGTTTTTATGTTTTATTGGGAGCATCCCAAGGTAGACTGCATGTGCCCAGTATCTTTGGTACAAGGGCTGGATCTGATGTGGATGCCAGCCGCACCTTTCCACAGGGTATGCTGGCCACTGTCACCTTGACAGGGGTGTGGTCTGCGTTGGAGCAGATAAAGCCTGCTCAGGGTGTGAGGCAGGACTTCCTCTCTGCTCCATGGCTATCTCCACCCTGTTAGAGGCAGGGTCTGATCCCCATTTGCTGGAGCAGAAGCCCTGAGGGTCGGGCTTGAGCAGGCTCTGTTCCCTTTAAGTGTGTGTTTTTCCTTCTCCCCACACCGGGACCTTTGCAGGGGAGTGCTGAAGGAAGTGAGGCTCCCTGCTCCCAGCGTTCTGATGTACTGTCTGTGTAGGCATCTGTGGCTCCACTCAGATGCAGAACAATGTTGTGTCCTTTCCCATTGTGGTCATCCCAGATTTAGTGCAAGGTTGTGGCGTGGAGTGGGCAGGGTTGGAGTGTTTGCTGGGCTGAGTGTGGGGGTTGTGGCCTGTTGGTCATGGGGGCTCAAGCGACTGTGCTGCCACTAGGGGTCTGGGCTGCCTCTGTGGTGCTGTTTGTATATGTGCCAGCAATGGCTGCTGCCTCCCCACCCAGACCACACCCCAGGCCCCCCTTGTTGCCTCTGTGTTGCTAGATCAAGTCTTTTCCTAGGACCTGGCTGCCCTAGATCCCACACCAAGCCCTGATGTGGAGTGAGTGGAGCCAGCGTGTTCGCCCAGTTCGCCCCAGTGTGGAGAGGCAGCAGCCGCTAGTGCAGAACTCTCTCCATCCTGTCTGTTGGCAAGCCAGCAGCTGCATGCTCCTGGCAAGTGGAGTCTAGGCTTCTCCAGCCCCTCTTTCTGTTCCAGTGGTTCTCCCAGTATCCAAAGGGGCTTGTCTCCTCTGTGTAGGACCCCAGGATTGGGATGCCCAGTCTGTGGCTCAACCCACTCACTCCCCACGGTGAGTCTCTGCTCATGTGTTCTTCCTTTTTCCTTTTAGACCCCTCCCAGGGGCACAGGTCCGGACCTGATGCTTTTTTTCTCATCCCACCCAGTTATGTGGCAATCTTTCTTGCAGCCTTGGTTATACAGGAATTCTTCCAGTTTCCAGTTAGTTTTCCATGAAAATTGTTCCACATGTAGATGTATTTTTGATGTGCTGGTTGGGGGAGGTGAGCTCCACATCCTCTTACTCCACCATCTTGATCCCCCTCTTGCCAAAGTCTTTACTCTTGACCTTAACAAATTTAGTGAAACTCTATCCTGGGACTTAATTCACCCCACTCCATTGCCAATCACATTTTATCTTGTTGGAGTCCTGCATATACTGTATTTACTCAGTATTAGAATAAAGGGAGGGTAGAATGAACTTTCATCCTCAGAGGTTGGGATATATATTATGAACTAAAGTATCAGTCTGAGAGGAACATGGTTTAAGAAAACCATAATAGATGGAAGCAAAAAAAAATGTAGTGGCAGATGTTACCTCCATCCAGGGCTGGTACAGTGACTCTTAAAATTCTGCCATATGGTGAGACTCCTTCCACCCTCTCTGTTCAATTTTCCTTCCTTCCTTCCCCATATACTCAGCTGCTACAGTAAGTCTCTAGCCTTGTATCTCTGTTACTTACCATTTCAAAACTATTCCTTTCTAAGTAGTGTCTTATTTAATAAAATAGCATGATATAGAACCCAAGGCAACTCTGGCATAATTGGGCATTCTCAGGTAACCTGTTTTTTCCATGAGGCTAATTTCAGGATGTTGTACTATCAAGCAACTACAAGATGAATTAGGCAAACAGTTACCAACCTATACCCACCTCTGAAAGCACTGAAGTATAATCTGGATTTTATGGAAGGTGATATTAGAAGACTAGGATGAAGTTAACCTGAACTAATAATAGCAAAATTCCTTATCTTCCTCAATCAACTCCCCTCTCAATATTCCTCCTCCAGTGACATCCTCACCTCCTGTCCTTTCTCCCCCACAATCACTCTCTGCCCAGTCACTCTACACAGCTCCACTCCTCAAAGTCCCTTTGCATTGTTCAAATGTCTGCCCCAATAGCACAAACCCAAACCATCTTATTGTTTCTCAATATTTCTGCCCCACCCCAGAGGCCTTCATTCATCTCAACATAGAATTTTAAGGATCAGATCCGATATCATATTTCACTTTATAATAGCAAGAGGGAATCCATTCTTTTAAGACTGCTTCTGATTTATGATGTGAATTTCGAGCAATCAATGATGATTTTTGCATCTATAAACTAAGAATGTAAATTCTGGTAATTTCCAGTGGCTCAACAGATATCACCAGCTCAGGGTTTTGTGTTCCCAAGGCTGGAGTTGCCCCTGGAGGGAAATAGAGTATGCAAAATGACAGCTGATGATCCAGATTAACACTGCAGATGGTTTTGACTCTTCATGGGACATTTTTCAAAAATTAAATGCCTTTTGTTTCCTAGATTTATATGCAAACAGATTTCGCAACACTCAGAATTCTGGCTTCTCTTTAAAAACTGGGTAAACACTGTTACACATTCCACACATCAGTACTCACCAGGGTTTGAGAAGGAGCTGCCATCTTTCTCGTGGGTATCTGACCTCCCATTCTCACTCCTCCTTACTGTTTTCCGCCTGGTCCTCTTCACTTGCTTTTATTGCCAGGCTAGCTCCTACAGCCTTTTACGTTTACAACCCTGGCTTAGAAGTAGAGGTTAATATCAGATTATCAAAAACATTAGAGAACTACCTACCATTAGATTATGAAGACTCCAGCAAGGGGTATTTGTGAGAGAACCCTGTATATGTACACAGAAACAGAGACATGTGCCCATGAAAATTTAAGCCAAATGATACATGATATAAAAATATGTTAATATACTCTGAAGCAATGGTACATTTTCCACCTTAAGTTGAATGATATTTTTACTTTAAATAAAAGCATTATCTGAAGTAATAAAAGACTCATAAATTTAAAATTTGTTTGGGGAGAACATTAATGAACTCCATAAAATGTAAAATAATACAGAGGACTCTGAATATTTTAGAAGTTTTATTTAACAGAAGATACACTTATTTTTCCTCAAGTTCAAAATAGTTCTACTAATTAACATTTTTAATCAGAAAGGATTATTTAGAGGGTTACAATAAAAAGATTAAATTATTAGGCCTACAGATCTCTGTTACTGCACTTCATGGATGTTCTCATAATAAAATATAATAGTTTAAAAGACAAATTAATCGTATGCTTCCCCTTCAAGAGATAGACTTGTGTAGTTACTATAGCAACTACATACAATCCCAACTATTAAATTTCTTATTATAGGAAAATAAATCAACAATGACTTAGGTTACTTATGATAACATATGGCTTTGGAAGATACCTATTTATTTACCCAATATTATTACAAAAACTGCTTTACTATAAAAAATCAAAGGCAAATACTTTTTTAAAAATGAGTGTGCAAGAACTGAAGAAAGTGCTAGCAAAATCAGCCAGATTGCCCTCACGCATGGCTCCACCATGTGTCTAGACTAATTACGTGTACAATATAACGCACTCTGGCCAGTCATGCCTGCTGTAATCGTGCATGTTATGTTCCTAAAACATACCACTAACCTTTGCAATTTCCTTTAAAATTAAAACAGCAGTTAACCTTATTTCAGTTCAACAAAAGGTTTATGCCCTGGATTTTTCAGAACTGGATTAGCATACTAAAACATAAATCAATGAGGGCTTTTTCCAAGAAAAGCTGTCCAGTGAAATGTCATTTATCATTTGGGATTTATCTAAACAATTGCTTGATCTGCATTACAACCAGTAGCAGGTTTGACTCTTGTGGCTTTTTGTTTTGCTTCTTTAATTTTTGTCTCGCGGATTCAAATGCTTTGTTTTACAACTGAGCAAACAGAGTATTAAGGGTAGTTATAAGGCAGGAGCAAAAAACACAAGCCTAGGTCTAAGCAATAACAACATTCTCACCTCTTCAAATCAATTTCATTCAGTTCTAATGGCTTCTGATTACACAGGCTGAGATCTCAGTATCCCACATAGGCTTGTCTTGGTTTTGAAAGAGAACTGTATGATTGAAAAATACTTTCCATTTTGTATTCCAACCTTATTCACTTTATTATCCAGAATATGTTGCAGTGTTTTCATAAGAAAAAACAAAAAACAAACAAAAAAACTCAGTCCAAATACTGCTTCTAATACCCTCATCTCCTTTTTCCCTTCAAGCGGGGAATCAAAAAAGAAATAAAATTATTTGGCTTTTTGTTTGTTTGTTTGTAGCCAAAGGACTGAAATAAAAATGAAGCTGCGTGATATCTGCTAGCCAAAAGGGTTGGTTTTATATTTCACATTGAAAATGGGTCTCATGCTTTACATTTAAAAAGAACGTGTTATATTTTTATCTCAGTCCTCTTGTTCCACTCACTGAACGACAGCATCAAAAATTTGGCTCAGGGCTTCCCTGGTGGCGCAGTGGTTGAGAGTCTGCCTGCTAATGCAGGGCACACGGGTTCGAGCCCTGGTCTGGGAGGATACCACATGCCGCGGAGCAACTAGGCCCGTGAGCCACAAATACTGAGCCTGCGCGTCTGGAGCCTGTGCTCCGCAACGGGAGAGGCCGCGATGGTGAGAGGCCCGCGAACCGCGATGACGAGTGGCCCCCGCTTGCCGCAACTAGAGAAAGCCCTCGCACAGAAACGAAGAACCATCACAGCCCAAAAATAAATAAATAAATGAATAAAAATGTTTTTTAAAAAAAAAAAAAGTTGTAATTAAAAAAAAAAAAATTTGGCTCAATGTGTCAAAAAATTTACTTTTATTTCAGCCTAAAACTAGTAAAGTGTAAGACATAAAGGTAAAGCACCAGAATGCTTCGTAATTCTCTGAATTCTCACATCTGAAAAAGCCATGGCTATTTGTATTATTTTTTAATATAGATGAGGTAAGGTACTGAAGGAAATCAGAATGTGTCACCCCAAAATATGCTACTTTGGAACACTGATTATTTTGAATTAAAAGCACTTTTGAAACAGCAGGTTCAGGAAGTTCACTCTGACCCTCATTTTTCTTCCTAAAATCAGGAAATAATATTCCCATATATTATTTGGGAAAGGCACCCTCCCTGTACCAGGAGAAAAGAAGACATTCCTACTAGCCCAGAGATAGCACCGGAGGAATCTGCAGACAAACATTACTCCATTAGTTTCCTCCCATATTTTTGCCCAAAGGTTGCTACCCTTTGAAGCCTAAAACTGCTTTCCTTTGTCTTGTCATTTCTTTACAAATTTATTGTTCTTTGTTGAAGATGCTATATAAACTGCAATTTTAAGCACCATTTTGAGTTAATCTCGGTTTCCGTTTCTCCTGTGGGATGTGTGCTGCAGGGGTTAATGACTTTTTTGTTTGTTTTTGTTTTTGTTTTTTGTTAATTTCCTTTTTTGTTACAGGGATCTCACAATGGTAGAGGGAAAATTACTTTTTCTCCCCTACAGTATAAAAATAGTTCTATTAGATCCAATTTTAGCCAACTTGTTAGATAGTCCCATTCACTCTGATGCATCTGGATTCCCTTTAAATAGAAACAACACTGTTAGAGATTGAAGAGGCTGACCTAATTGACTCCTATAATGACTGAAGAAAATGACTAACTCAGAACATATTGCAGTTTTTCCATTCATCTCCATTGACTTTGTAGCACCTCAAGTTCTGCCCTGCCCCAGCCCCACCCAGTCTCTTATTTATCCGTCATCTTTTCTCTCACTGAACCCTCAAAGGAAGAAATTTGAAATAATTCTTAGCAACTAATCTGGACACATTTCAACAATGGCTTCTGCCACATTAAATATAGTTCTACACCCGAGGAAGTCAACCATAACCACATCTAATTTGCAGATTAGGTAGGAGTGGACAAGCATTGTGTTCACATCTCCATACTGGATTTTCACTTTATTGAATGTGTCATCACAAGATCAGTCAAGCAGTGTTTAGCTGGACCTTTGCCTCATATACAAGCCTGATCCACTAAGGGCAGCTTCTAATGAATAGTAATACTCAAAACAATAGCAACACCTTGCCTCCTTTTTCACAGTGTTCAAACCATTTCTTTAAATATAGTCAGTGTCTCCCTGTTTTCCAATAGATATTGAATGCTTACAAATGTGTAATTACTTTCATAGGCAGCAAATATTACTCAGTGCATGATTGCTGAAGTGGCATACCTCCCGGCATATGTTTCACCAAGGGCTGACATAAGCCCTGAGTAGTAGAGAATCTGATCATGCTTGTTTAACAAGGTAACCTTATGTTAAATTTTAGCATATAATTTTCCAGGTGGTAATATTCTTTCTCTGAATGGTTGGTTGACTTGCTGTAGGTATAACTATTTTGAGACAAAGCTCACCCATGATCTAACAGATTTTCCCTGCCAAAGACTAGAATTCCCACCCTTCACTTGAAGATTATGGTTTTTCAAAGGGGGCAAATATTTACATTTGTTTAGATTAGTCTATTCTAGATAGACAGAGCTATGTGGATTTCCAAAGCAGCCTTCAAGAGGTGATAAATTGTATTAATTTATGCCCCCAATCTATGAGCTGACTTCATGTAGTGACATAGGAATCATACCAAATACATTTTTACTCGGATTTTTTTTTAATGGTTATTGTGTGTTTCAAAATTTCCATGCTGTGTTCCATTCATCAACTGTACATCCTCAAGTTAGATATGGTCCCTCCCAGAGCAATTGCCTTGCATTACTGTTGTCTAAAGCTATAAACATGGTCATCATCTTTCTGATTTTGGGTGGACTTGGAGAAAAGCATGCCCAAAGAGCCTGGGACATGTATCCCTCTTCTTCAGGATAAAACAAAAACAGAAAGTGAAATGGCATGTCCAAGTTGGAATATTTAAGTTTTTGTTTGTTTTCTGTCATAGAGAATGCTAATTTTTTATTCCACTTCTATGTCAAAGTTTCAGAAATTCATTTTTTGGTATTAAATCTTTTTATTCTAATTAATGAAAAATAAATCACAATAAAATGTGTATATGGAATAGCTATTCATCTAAATTATATAGGTTTTAAAAAATGTTTTCATTTATTCTCTTCAATTATTAAATAAGACCTGATTTGATATTACTTATTCATAATTCCTGAGTGATATTGGATACATAATCACTTCATTTTGATTCATATATATGCAGGAGAAAAGTAACGTCTTCCACAGAGTAAAACTTGTATTTTTAAGGTATTTTGCAGAAATGTACTCCCTAAAATCTTTGTGCCTAATCAGACACTTCAAACCACATCTCTCATCCATCATCTCTCTCTCTTCCCCCCTCCCCCACTCCTCTCTTGCTCATGCACTCATATTACTTCACTGTATAGTCTTTAGAAAAGCTATAATGTAAAACACTGTCTTCCATATGGGGGAGCACAAATAATCTATGGTTTTAAATATAGTGGCTGTCTTATGACTACATTTTTATAACAAAAAGTTGACTGAATCAAGTACTGTGACATAGAATGACCTTCTCTTTCAATCTGCAACCAAATGTTATTAAGAAGGTTTTTTTTCTAATAGTTATTGCAAATGGAATTGTAGCTGATTATTTAACAGTTGTGTGAAAGGCTGTGTGATGTTAAAAAAGAAATACTAAACTGAATTTTTTTTTTTAATTTATTTTTATTTATTTTTTTATTTTTGGCTGTGTTGGGTCTTCGTTTCTGTGCAAGGGCTTTCTCTAGTTGCGGCGAGCGGGGGCCACTCTTCATCGCGGTGCACGGGCCTCTCACTGTCACGGCCTCTCTTGTTGCGGAGCACAGGCTCCAGACGCGCAGGCTCAGTAGTTGTGGCTCACGGGCCCAGTTGCTCTGCGGCATGTGGGATCCTCCCAGACCAGAGCTCGAACCCATGTCCCCTGCATTGGCAGGCAGATTCTCAACCACTGCACCACCAGGGAAGCCCTAAACTGAATTTTAAACCTTGAATTACTGATGTCAGATTTGTGATAAATAGGATTAAAAATCAGTTAAATCTAAAGTCGTCTAGATTACTAAGACACTGATAACAGTTGAAAATAATAATATTGGTCCTGCTATTTTTTCTCTTTTTTAAAATCAGTAACTCACAAGTTAATTTACTTATCTCAAACTTTTGTATTTAAAAAAGAAGCACTTGAATTTATGCAATAATTCTTTTCTTTCTTCAGTTATCTTTTATTACACTTTTATCAGGGTTAAATTTTTTGCATTGATTGGTTTGAACATTTTCATTAGCATTCAATATTTCAAAAGATTACACTGACAAAAAAAAAAAAGCCCTATGTGTCAGATATCCAGAAACATCTTTGAATGGTAACAATATGAACAGATGAGAAAACTTGCAGACAGTTATCCAAATATACCAACTTCCAGCTGTGCAATGGCAATGCAATCTTCTGCCAGAACTTAGTTTGATATTTCTGTAGAAACAACCTGGTGATCACTGTCCTTATAGGAGATCTTGTAGGACACTCTGCTGCACATACACAGTTGCATAATACATTGACCTGGAATGTACTTTAAACACACATAAGAAGCAGCTGGTTACTTTTCCTTAAAGGAAAATGAGAGAAAGACAGGAAAGGTAAGACTTTCAAAAGTAACTATTAACACATTAACTGCTTTATTTTCATCCTTCATAAAATTTTATCCATTGAAAACTGAACATTTACTTTTGGAAACATATTTTAAGGAGTTCAGAGATCTTTTGGAAGTTTATCTAGGAATAGTCCAATTCACAGGGTAAGAAAAAATGCCACAGAATAAATGTGATTACTATTTCTGAGGCAGATGAATGGCTACAATTTCAGAATCTTATCAGTCCCTGAACTTGAACCTCAAGCCTGTAATTCCAGAAATGATAAGTGCATAGTGCTGGGAATGCATCTTCCTTAGATCCTTTAGAGTAGAGTTTGTTTTTCAGCCTTGGCCCTGCTAATATTTGGGACTGTCCTGTGCATCGTAGGATGTTCAGCAGCATCCCTGGCATCTACCCACTAGATGCCAGTGGCACTTCCCATCCACATTTGTGACAACCAACAGTGTCTCCAGATATTGCCGACGTCCTCTGGCAGAGAAGGGCAAATCTGCCCCCAGTTGAGAACCCCTGAGCTAAAAGGGGAAAAAGTAATGGCCATTAAAAAATAAAACCTAGAAATTATAGTTATAATATTGCCTTAATTCAGGTTCTTCTAGAAGACAACCCTAATGCAAGTATTTGATGTCATGTAGTTTATTTGGGAGGTAGTCCCAGAAAGTACCAGAAGAGGAAGAGGAAAGTGAGCCAGTGAAGGGAAGAAGCCAGTAGAGGTTAGTTAATGAACGGATTACTGCCATATGCCACTGGGGCTTAATCCTACCAGGACCCCTGGGAGACTGTGAAGAACATGCCTTAGTTTTGTCCCCCTAAAAGTGAGGGACCTGAGGTATTTGTTCACCAACTTCCCTCCCTAGTTGCTTGCAGCTACTCCTGAGGTCATTGATTCTCTGGCACTTAATGCCTGCCTTATGGAGGGTCTGGGCATTCCCTGTGGCCAGAGAAAGCCCCCAGGGAGAGTGACAGGTGTTTGTAGCAGGAAGCTTTTGGTTTCTACAGCATTGGTTCTCAAAGTGTGGTTCTGGGCCGTGAGCATCAGCATCACCTGAGAACGTATTAGGAATGCAAATTCTCAAGCAGCACCCAAGACGCTGAACAGGAACGGTGGAGCTGAGACCCAGCAATCTGTTTTACCAAGCCCTCCAAGTGACTCTGATGCCACTCGAGTGTGTGAGCCACTGGTCTAGGCAGGAGTTCTCAACCAGGGGCAGTTTTGTTCCCCAGGGGTCATTTGTCAACGTCTGCAGACATTATTGGTTGTCATAACTTGGAGAAGGAGAGTACTACTGGCTGGTGGGTAAGGCTAGGAATTCTGTGAAACACCCTACATAGAAGAGAACAGCTCCATAATAAAGACTTAAATTGCTTAAAATGTCAACAGCACCAAGGCTGAGAAATCTTGGTTTAGGTGAATGAGGAGTGATGAAGAAATAAGGGCAGGGCATCAACAGTAGCTCCCATATTACGAGCTTCACTTTTTTGTGTGTTTGTTTAATTTTCTTCCAAGTGCTGTTGTGGTTTCAATATTGCAAACATCAAAAACAGCCAATTAATCCATCCATATTTCATGTACACACTGCTGTTTGCCTTATGTCTTTTCACTCTGGTAAGACACTTGCACTCAGTAAGCTTCCTTTTCACTGCTCTTCGACTAGTCTCCTTGGAATGTCCTTTTCTCTTGAGGGAGACATTATGCTCTTGCAGAAATCCCTTATCTTTCTTTGCTGTATATAGCTAAAATTGCTGTCACCATCCCAGGGTCTCCTGTCATGTTTTATCTAGTGATTTCTAACCAAAGGGCTCCCTTCAGGAACGCGGGTTCCCTTCCCTGTGAGCGGGATTCTGTCTAATCATCAATCCGCTCAGTTCCCAGCTCCTATAAACTTCAGAAAAGGTGTAAGTGTTAATAGCTCCTCTCTGATTTTAGTTCCTCAGTTTCAGGTGAATAAAGCTGCCATTGAAATTCTCTGGTATCATCCAACATTATAACAAGGCACCTTGAATACAAACATAGTAACTAATGTGCCTTGGAATTTACTTCAGGGTAGCATATTCATTTAGAATATATAAACCCACACATGGTGGATGTGCTGTTCTCACTGCTGCTGTAAACGCCAACAGTCAGCAATCATTCTGTTTCAAGCAGGGTATGCTAAGTACTTTGCAAACTGTGACAGACAGAATTTTAGCTCCCATGACTTTGCCCTCTGGTGTTACCTTCATGAATATGTTACATGCATAATATAGTTGGCAGATGTGATGAAGGCTACTGATGAGTTGACCTTAAAATAGCCATGGTAGCCTGGATGCCCAGGTGAACTCAGTATCATCACATGAGCTCTAACAGGTAGAACTAGAAGGGAAGTCAGACAGATGTTGAACACAAGAAGGGTTCTATGTGCTGTTTCTGGCTTTCAAGATGAACGGGGCACAAGCCAGGGAATGAAGGTGTCCTTTAGAAGCTGAGAATGTTTCCCGGCTCACGGCCAGTACGGAAATGAGGACCCTAGTCCTACAACTACATGGATCCAAATTCCTGTAACAACTTGAATAAGCCTGGAAACAGATTCTCCCCAGACCCTCCAGATGAGAGCACAGGCCAGCCAAGACATGGCACCTTAATATCAGCCTCATGAGACCCTAAGCAGATCATCCTACTGAGCCTGCCTGATCTTCTGACCTACAGAACTGTGGGGTAACAAAATGCGTGTTGTGTTAAGATACCAAGTTTGTGGTAATTTATTATGCAACAATTGGAAGCTAATGCACAAACAATATTTCCCTTTATGCTCATGGCAACACTCAAGGGAAGGCTTTCTAACTCCATAATTGAGAAAACGGAGGCTTAGAAATACTGAATATCTTCATTAAGGTTCCAAAGTTGATACGTTAGAGAGTTGGGGTCAGAATTTAGATATTTGCCACCAAAGACCATAGCCTTACCTCCTATTCAATCCTGCCTTCAAAAGGCACGCTATCAGAAGTCTAGAGCAAGTTGTCTTAATTTATTGGTTTATTTGGTGGTATTTCCTAATGGATTTGGACAATTGAGTCATTCACACTAAGATTAGATAAGTCTAGTTAGGAAAAAATAATCCATAAATCACACAGGCATTAGAATAAATGACTTCCCAGGTTTTTGGCTGCTAAATGCTATCTAAAACTGACCTGGATAATGTGATTATAAGATAAAGCTTGCAATCCGGTTGAAATAAGCATAAACAGAACACTATGCTCCAGTTAAAAAAATTCATTTCACTTAGTACAAGGTAAGAGTATTGATGCTATAGTAGGCTTTATGGATACGGGGTCTTCTTTCATTCTTTCCCTAAGTTCTTTCAAATCTAATACTAGATTAATTCTTTTGAAAGCAGCTGATTCTCTTAAGTCAACATTAAAGACCTCCCCACAAAGACATTTTAAAAACTGGAAAATTTGTCCTAACATTATGCAATGCTGAAAGACCTTTTCTTCGTTTTTCAGGTTCTTATTTAAATCCACAATGATGCACAGCAGGTATCATAAGGCCTTTTATATAAATACAGTTGTACTTAATTCAGCGAGAGAAACGTGAAAGTGAACGCATTAAGTGCTATACATTTTTATTTCACATGTAATGCCTAGAGAAAAGGAAAGGCTACCAAAAGAGGTTAAAAAAATGAAGATGAATAAATAAAATATGTTCAAGACAGAATAACAATCTGGGACCAGCTGCTGCTGAACAAACATTTATTATTACCATCCATCTGAGGTTTCATAGAAAATAGAAAGACACCAAACAGGAAATGCATGTCTGATAATCAAATATGCAAAGCTCCTGACTCCTAATGATAATTGTTTCCCAGAGAAACACTTGAATCTATTTAAGTAACATATAAATAACTCAAAGCTTGTGTTGGGATAAAAGGAACAGAGCTCAAATCTGTACACAAGCAGACCAAGAAATAAATTCCACATTATTTTGGCAGGGATACCCCCTAGAACTTCAGGATCTCTCTAGTTTGTCCTAAGCTTGAAGGTTTGAAAGTATTTTTCTGGTGAGCTGAATGGTTGGGAGATCTGACCCTTTCTCAGTCTATCCTGCTACCCCCTTGATCTGAGCCATCTTCATCTCCCAACTGGATTACTTCAGAGCCTGCACATGAGTCTCCTGCTTCCACACTTGACTCTTCTGTAAACTGGCTGCAGCATACTAGCCAGAGCAATCCATTTAAAATGAAAGTAAGTTGGGCCATTCCTCCTCTTAAAACCATCCACTGGATCCCCATTTCATTCTGAATCAATGTCTAGGTCTTCAAACACGCACAGTCTGTCCCACCTCCTACACCCCTTGCCTCCTTGACCTCAGTCCTTACTGCTCTCTTTAATCTCACTCTGCTCCACACACCTCGGTCTCTTTGCTGTTCTTCAAACAAGTCAGGCAAGGTTCCACATTAAGGTCTTTGGTACTTCCTGTGCAACTCCTCCTCTCCCTGCATGATTCTTTGTTCAAATGTTCAAATTTCTTAAAGCAACCTGCCCTCACGCTCACGTTGACAAAAACAGCCTACTACATTACACCTGATTCCTCTTATGCTGCTTTAGTTCTTATTTTGCCTCATACTACTCACCAACTTCTACCACACCGTATAATTCACTTAGGTTTATTGTTGATTATCTCATTTCTTCCACTAGAATTGAAAGTCTAAGAGGACAGAGTCTTTGCAGATGTGTAGAAGAGTAGTCTCCAAGAGAAATATGAGAGCCACATCTATAATTTAAAGTTCTCTGGAAGCTTCATTAAAACAGTAGAAGGCAACAGGTGAAATAAGTGTAAAATGTATTTATTACATGTAAAAATCTAATGTATCTGTAAAATATTATAATTTCTATATATGGCCCTGGCCACATTTCAAGTGATCAACAGCCACACATGGCTATTGATTCTGGCATTGGATAGCCCAAATCCGGAAAAATCCCGACACACAGTAACTTCTGAGTATGTTGGTTCAGTTTGTTGGAAAAAAATGAGTAAATGAGATTCTGAGTGTCCCGTCTGAAGTTACCTGCACTGTGGCAATTGATCACTGTTCTGTCCTTGTCTTGGTCCACATCTCAGTGTGACAGGCTCAGCACTGGTCACACTGTGCTTAGTAAGCCACTGCAAGAGGTTTCCCTTCTAAGTCCCACAAATGACTAAATTCTCTAACTTTATTTTCTAAGATATATCAGCAGCAGTTGCTATCTGTGCCCTACTCATATTCTGACCCTTATCACCTAGAAGAAACTGTTTCCTTCTAACTGTACGTTCCCACTCTTCTTACCCTGAGAATATTTTCTTTCCACTGGAGTGCATTTTGCTACATACACCATAGGCCGAAAATTGGCCCCCACTGGGAGCATCCTCAGCCAGTGACTCATGAGATCTGGTATACATACGCATGAGTGTTGGTGGATAAATCCTTGCCCATTGGGTGGGATAACTCAGAGCTGTGTGTTTCATCCTGTCTCAGAATTTCCACAGAAGCATCAAGTTCCATTTACTCATGTGGTAGATGATTTGAAATGCAACATTTATTGGCTGCCTTTCCTTCCCTATCATACTTCTCCACTCTTTCAGCATTTCCTAAAATCATCTCCCAGGAGTTCAGTTGCATTCAAATCCTTGTCTTACATTCTGTTCTGAGAGAATCCAATCTAAGACATACCCTCTGAAAAAGGTCTCCATGAAACAGTGATACAAATGAAAATTATTTTAGTGGCCTAGAAATAAACATTGAAGTCAAGGAATAAACTTAAGAATGGGATGAAATCCGTATTTGATAAACTGATCATGTCTTTTGAATAAGAATAACAAGTACAATAGAAGAAATTATTGTAAGGTACTTGTAGAGAGAGGATTTTGAACTCCATTCAGTGAATATATATAATAAATTCATTGTCAGTGTTAGTTAAAATAGGCAAAGATGGGAGATTATAAATTGGTACAGCCACTATGGAAAACAGTATGCAGGTTCCTCAAAAAATTCAAACTAGAACTACCATAAAGTAATTCCACTTCCAGGAATATATATATCCAAAGGAAACAAAAATACTAACTTGAAAAGGTATCTGCACCCCCATGTCTATAGCAGCATTATTTACAATAGCCAAGGCATGGAAATAAACTAAGTTTTGTCCATCAGTGAATGACTGGATAAAGACCTTGTGGTGTGTGTGTAAGTATGTGTGTGTGTGTATATACATATATATATATATATAATTCAGCCATAAAAAATGAGGAACCCATACCACTTTCAACAACTTGGATGGATGGTCCTTAAAGGCATTATGATAAGTTAAATAAGTCAGAAAGAGAAAGGCAAATACTGCATGATCTCACTTATATGTGGAATCTAAAATACTTAAAAACAAAAAAACCCCCACCAAACTCAGAAAAAGAGATCACATTTTTGATTATCAGAAATGCAGCATGGGGTTAGGAGAAATTGGAGGAAGATGGTCAAAAGGTACAAACTTCCAGTTTTCAGATAAATAAGTACTAGGGGTATAAGGTACAACATGATGACTATAATTAACACTACTGTATGATATTTAGGAAAGTTGTTAAGAGAGCAGATCCTAAGATTTCTCATCACAAGCAGAATGTTTTTTGTATCTATATGAGAAGATGGATGTTAGCTGAACCTATTGTGGTAATCATTTACCAATATATGTAAATCAAGCCATCATGCCATACACCTTAATCTTATAGTGATGTATCTCAATTATTTCTCAATAAAAGTGGAAAAAATAAAAAGAAGCAAAGACAGACAATTTCCAATTCAACAGTACCTACTCAGTGTAGATTATGGGCACAGCACAAGGAGAAGTGATGAAATGTAAAACATTAAGTGCTATTCAATTTAACTGTGGTTATTATAATCATTGTTATAAAAATAAAAGCAGATAACATTTGTTCAGTTCCTAAGATATATAAAGGATTTTACATATTTTATCTCATTTCAACTTCCCAGTAAACATATGGACAGAGAATTCCATCTCCAATTATTAAAAATGGACACTGAGCTTCAGAAATATTAACACGTGCAAATTTAGAGAACAGATAACTAGTAGAGTCAGGAAATACATCCAGATATATCTGCCTTTGCTGTATTTTGGTAACTTAGCATCCATTTTGCCTTCTGCTCACAGTCACTTGGCAATCCACCCCTCCTCCACTTACCATCTGTACGGCAGGTGTGGGGCCTTCATGGGGAGAGCATGTGGTACAGGAGCAGCCTGTGATGGCTCATGATAGACTGGAATCAACAAGGTGCCATAGCACATGTGCTAGGACACCTGGGAAAGGAACTCACATCTTTCCTGAAGGATTTAAATCTGAGTTAAAGATAAGTTTTGCAAGTGCTAACGTCATATGTAAACACAAGAAGAACTAGATGCAGACAAGATGGATGAAGAAACTGGTTCCTGTGGGGACATCTCTTGAGCCTCTTCCTGAATTGAGTGTAACACCACTCCTACTCCCATAGGATACCAGTTGCATGAGACAATTAATTCCATTATTAGTTAATCCAGTTTTTGTTTGGCTTTTCTGTTTCTTACAACTGAAGAGAAAATGACTAATACAGAGGCCTAAATTCTCTCTCGCAGTCACAGGCTTTGTCTTCTAGAACTGTGTGACCTCTTTCAAACACGCAGGGTACAACATTCTGGGGTCATTTTGTAAGGATGTTATTACATTTACTTTTCTTTTTTTTTTTTTTAAACATCTTTATTGGAGTATAATTGCTTTACAATGTTGTGTTAGTTTCTGCTTTATAACAAAGTGAATCAGCTATACATATACATACATCCCCATATCTCCTACATTTACTTTTCTTTCTTTTAACACTACACATAATTTTCCCTTTATGGAAAGCTATACGTTCATGATTTTTCATTCTATATATTCAGAGATCTTTTTAACAGACAATGCAAATTTGTTTTCCATTCTACCAGAGTAGGTTTTATTGAAAAGTATATATACTCTTCCAATTATTATGCTTTCACCCTTGCCTTCATACAGCCTGTTCTCAACATAACAACCAGAGTGATTTTGTTTTGGAAAAATGGCAACAAAATGATACCACTTCACACCCACTAGGATGGCTATAATAAAAAGATAGACAATAACAAGTGTTGGTGAGGATGGGAGAAATTAGAACCCCCATACAGTAATGGTGGGAATGTAAAATGATGCAGATGCAGGGGGGTGGTTCTTCAAAAATTTAAATATGGAGTTACCATGTGACCCAACAATTCTACTCCTACGTGTATACTCAAAAGAACTGAAAAAAAGGTACTCAAACAAATACTTGTACATGAAGGTGGAAACAACTGATGAATGGATCAACTGATGACTGGATAAACAAGATGCAGACTACACATATCGTGGAATATTATTCAGCCATAAAAGAAATGAAGCACTGATATACACTACAAAGTGGATGAACCTTGAAAACATTATGCTAAGTGAAAGAAGCCATACACAAAAAGTCATATATTGTGTGATTCTACTGATATAAAATTTCTAGAACAGGTAAATCCATAGAGACAGAAAGCAGACTGGTGTTTTCCATGCCATGGAAGGATGGGGGATGACTGCTGAATAGGGAAAGGGTTTTCTTTTGGGGTTACAAAATATTTTGGAACTAGACAGAGGTGGCAGTTGTATAGCATTGTGAATGTAGTAAATGTCACTGAATTGTGGACTTTAAGACGGTTATTTTATATTATTTGGATTTTACCATTTTTTCTAAGTGGGGGAAAAATGGCAGTTCAAATCACTCATCCGGTCAAACCCTCTGATAACTTCCCAACCCACTTATGGTAAAACACAAAGTCATTACCATGCCCTGCAAAGAACGCACACAGTCTGCTCCTCTGTCACTTCTCTCTGGCCCTTGTGTTCTACTTTCTTCCTTTTTCATTTCACACCAGTCTCCTTGCCATTCCTTAAACGCTCAGATATGCACCCCCTACCCCTACTCCCAGGGCTTTTGAACTTGCTGTTCCCTCTTCCTGGAATGCTCTTCCTCCAGATGTCTGCATGACTCACTTCTTCCCCTCTTTTGAAACTCTGCTCAGCTGTTACTTTTAAAGTGAGTTTTTGGGGTTTTTTTTAACCAAAGAGTTTAAATTGTGTACCCTCACTCAGCCGGGGGAGTTATCATCATCCAATACACTATATATTTTATATTTTATTTAATTCCATTCCAGAATGCAAAGTCCATGAGGACAGGACCTAAGCCAGTGGCTGGTACCTCGTAGGCACTGTAGTCGTTCTACAAATACTGACTTCCATCTATCTCTGTGCTCCACGAATCACTCTGATTACAACGGTTAGGTGGAGAAAAAGGCAACTGTGTTGTTTGCGTGACTCACCACTTGGGGTGAGTGGTTTTGGAGCTGGCAGTGAGGGCAGCACCTTCCTGGTCAGGGCTCAGGCAACAGCTACTTTGGTGGCCCAATACTATAATGAGTTTTGAGAATCATTCCTAGAAGCTCAGAACAGAGTTTGTTTCTTCAGTCTTCCCAAACATTCTATCAGCTATTGAAGCCCCTTAAGGAATCCCTCGGTGCTTAATCTAGTAAGAATGTATGGATTCTGTTTCTTCAAATGAGAACCTTGACTGATATAGTATGATACAGGCGAAGAAAATCCTGAAGTTAGTCTGCGTTCACTTTAATAAGCTGTCCTATTGTTCAATCAAGCAAATATCTAATATCTCAAGAGTGCTTACTTCTAAATATATATATACACACATATATATAATAGGTAAACAAATATATATATTTATATATAATACATACTAATTAATAATAGCAAACAATAAATTATGTAGATATATAGATATAGATATAAAATTCGATGCAGAGACTTTCTGCTCCCAGCACCCTTTTTAAAACGTGTGCTAAATTTTTAAAACATCTACCCCAAAAGTGAGTAATTTACTTGTTTCTGCTAGATACCAGAATTCCATGAGCAGCACTATTTAGTTAGTTCCAAATATCCTTTTACTCCATTTCTGTACCAATCAACTGTTGTTGCTTAACCAAGAACCATGGAATCTTGTTGGTGACAATAAGCAATTATTTATCACACGTCTCCGGGTCAGCTGGTTGGTGGCCAACTCAGCTAGAGAGAGACGGCCTGAGTGACTCCACAACAAGCTGTAGGTCCGGCTGAGTTTGACTCCTCACTTAGGTCTGCTCCCTGTGAAGGAGCACCCATTCCCCCGTGAAAGATCTTTTCATTTGATTGCAGAAGAGCCAGTGCAAATAGACAAGTCTTCTTAAGGCCTAGGTTCAGAACTGGCCATGGTCACTTTTCCACATTCCACTGGCTAAAGCAAGTCTCATGCAATATACAAAGGCCAAGAAGTGGAAAGCACACTCCACGTGTTTTCGGAAGAATTGCACGGTTTCATGGCAAAGAGCAAGGATTTGGGAAGGGATGAAAAATTGAGCCTAAAGACTCCATCTATCATACCATCTCTAGCATTCATATTTGGAGGCTCAGAGCAATCAGAAAGCAGGCTCTAATTTTATTATTAGTTCTATTAACATTACTTTTGAATAATTGGGGAGATAAATTTGATAGCTTTTGGTTTAAAAAATAGCAATCAAAATACACTTAATAATGTAAGAGCTTACTTTTTATAAATCATTTACATGTACATTATAAGGAAGTTGATGGAAACTCCTGAATATCACCAGGGAGTACATTTCCCTTTTGTTTAACGAAGGAATACCTTTACCGGGCACGTAGGTCGAGTCGAATTCTGAGTCTTTCAATTTCAGGAAGGCACAGAAGATGACCATAAATTTATAAAATATGACATTTTAATCAAGCCCCAAGCTCTTGGCTAATTATAGTCTACTGCACTTAAAGGAAAAACAGGAGATGTCAGATTGGTGTAGAGATGAGCACAAAATTGTCCTTAGTATTTCACTGATCATTATGAATACCATGGTATCAAATTACCCAGAAAAGAGAGAGTAGTAAATCCTTCATAAAGTCATATTTCCAATTTTCTTTTCAATTTCATTTTGGAGTAAATTTGGATACAGGTTTATTCAAAAGCTGACATTTCCTTTCAGTTCATCTTTTCTGTGCAAAGACATGTAGCATTGGAGACCATTAAGCTACGGAAGCATGAAATCAACTAGAAATTATTATTTTAATTTTAGGCACTTGTGCATAACCGGATGCACACTGTGCCAACTAAACCTTCATCAGGACTCTACCTAGTATTCTACATGCTAATGGGGCTTGAAGTTTGGAATGCAGATGTGTGGGGATGCAACCAAAGAGCTACACTCCAAATCAAGAGATTAGTTGCCTATCCCCAGAGAATTATCAGCTACTGAACTAAGAACTGAGGCAAAACATATGACACTCCTCTGTGGTCACTTGGCTTTTCTCCTCGGTGATGTAACTGAACTAACCTGACCTGGTTTTCTAAAGACATATGAAATGCTCACAATGCACTGCTGTTCTATTAAGAGATATTTCCCCTCACAAAAAAGCTAGTGATATTTACTATATCCAAACATGCAAAGGTAACTGACCAAAGGTACTAGCCATTCTCTCAGCTCAAGGTAGCAATAACTGAGTTTTTTACATCATTCTATTCTACATTTTTTCCACAAAGTAATCTCCCTTTCCAATGAACTATTTGCTGATATAAGTAACAATTTAAAGGGAGTGGATGGTAAAGAGCAGAAAAGTTATTATGTATTTTATTACTTTTTTGCCTCCTGGAAAGAGGAGGGTCAGTGTGGACAGCAAGGAGAATTGATAGTAAAGTAAAATCACTGTGGCACTCACCACAAAGCACCTGTTAAAAGCAGGGCATGTTGGGACAAAGTGAGAGAGTAACACTGACATATATACACTACCAAATGTAAAATAGATAGCTAGTGGGAAGCAGCTGCATAACATAGGGAGATCAGCTCAGGTGCTTTGTGACCACCTAGAGGGGTGGGATAAGGAGGGTGGGAGGGAGATGCAAGAGAGAGGGGATATGGGGATATATGTATGCATATAACTGATTCACTTTGTTATACAGCAGAAACTAACACATCATTGTAAAGCAATTATACTCCAATAACGATGTTAAAAAATAAAAGCTGGGCATGTTTGTCTTCTTTAGACTTGTATTACATTTGCAAATGAAAAATATCACAGGACTAGAAAAGGCTTCAGAAGGTACCATGTCCATTCTTACATTCTCAGATCAGACCACAAAGAAACAAGCAAGGGAGTGATTAAGATTTGAATTGCAATTCTGTATTTTTTTTCCTCCTACAATCTAAGAAGCCCTAGGTTTAAAGAAATCAAATCCTGGTGTTTTGTGTCACTTACCAACTGAATCTCAGAAAATCTGCATTTCTGATATCCTCAGCTTTATATCTAAAATCTGGTCACAAAGAAGATGGATTAAGAATATAAAATTATGAGATAATTGTTTATCCCCCCCTTTTTTTCTTTCCAAGGTAGGGATTCCACTTAACTTCTTTTCTTAGGGATATTAAATGATAGAGAGAGAGAGAGAGAGAGAGAGGGAGAGGGATACATATATATATAGAGAGAGAGAGAGAGGGAGAGGGATACATATACATATATAGAGAGAGAAGAGATAGAGAGATAGGAAGAAAAAAACTTCTTTTTAAAATATTGCAATCAATAATTTTGAAAAAAAAATCACTGTTCTTTCTTTAACCAACTGTAGTTCTTTGGATAGGAAATATATGTTCCAAAAAAGAAACTAACCCGAGAAAAATACATTTCCCAGCTCAAAGTTCTTAAAGATTGTGTGAATTTTTCCAAAGGTATCCATCTTGCTAAGACTTTTTCTGAATGATTTTATCTAGACAAATAAGAGACTGCAATGTTATGATTTTAGGTCCTCTAGAAAGGATGTTTAATGACCTTCTGCCTCATTTTTCAGCATTTAAAGTATCAGTTCTCAGCTGAATTAAATTAAAATTAGAATCCCATAAATTTTGCCAAGTAACAACAAAAGGATGTGTGACCATCCTGTTAACGACAGCATGCTTTGCTGAGTTACCATCGGAATTGAACTGACTCCTGTGGGATGTGCTACACTGAATTATAAAGGTGATTCTAAACCATAAACTTCTCCAAAGTTGTAACACACAGGGCTATGAAAGTATATCTCCCAAGCTACAATTTGGGGAATTAAATCACATAGTTGCAGAATATCATTACAAATGTAATATCAAAATAAGATTTTACTTTCATATCCTTGAATTCGCTGATTATACTTATTCACTTTTTTTCTGGAATATGTAAGTTGTGTAGTTTTGTTTGTCTTAAAGTGTGTCAAGCTAGTATTTATTAACTTCTTTCAGTTTTAGATTTCTGTTGAATTTTTAAAGAAAAATTGTGCTTGTATTTTTGCCTAAGTGTTCAAATTTATTTATAATACTATTCATTATGTACTAGAAGCTATCTAAATCGTGCTTAAGATTTTCAAATGCCTGATCTAAAATGGAAATTGCATTCAGAGACACAAGAGAGAATTACTGTGTTTTTTTTTAAATAATTTACTAAGCTAAGAAAACCCAACGACCAAAACCCTTGGATACACCCTGTAAACTTGATGTGTCAAATATCAGGGTAGTTTTCTATTTCCATTTGCAAATAAAAGATGTGGATCACAGTTAATCCTTGCTGTAATGACTGCATCCTTGACTTCATCAGTTATTAAAAAGCCAGGGAGAAAACCAAAGGCAACAGTGAAAGGGGCTGGAATTATTTGGAAGAGATCTTCCATGCTATAGTTTTCGGATAAGGACTGAATTATAAATGAACCTGTGAAACTTTGCAAGGTACTGCCTTTAACTTCCATGCTGTGCAGTATGCCTGTGCAGAGGAAAATCCCGTTTGAAGAGATTAGCAGAGGTGGTTTGTATGTGATCACAGCAGCTGAGATGATGTGTGACTCTTCCCTAGCTTAAAGTGGATTAGCAAGACTTAAAAGATGGAAAATTGTTTTGTGTGAAGCTCACCATGCTTTTGGAAACATAAATGAAATAGTCTTAGGAACTTAAATCTGATTTCTATTAGTTGGATATGGTGAAAACCCCCCTCTAAAAGTTTAAACAAAAAAGGGATTGTGGCTTGCCAATATTCACATTGGCTAATGATTGTTACACATTTGAAAACAATTTCTTAGGATTTTTTTTTTAGGTTTTGGATTCATTTATGTGAATATCACTTTACATGTTCGGGGAGATAGTTCTGTGAAATAGAACATTGGGTAAGAAATAAAATAATCAAATTCTGCTCCCAACTAGCCATTGTCTATCTGGATGGCCTTGGGTAAAACACTTACCTTTTCTTAGTTTTTGCATTCTTACCTATAATATGGGAAAATGTATACCCCACAGCCCTTAAAATTTTGCAGACTGTATCAATTATACTGTGCATCTGAAACAGTTTTTAAAGCAATGAAGTATTCTTTAAGTTTTAGGTATTACAGTTTTTCATATCTTTGCTTGTAACTGTTGACAACTTCTATTATCACATGATAAACCTATGAATCAAAGTATTATTTCTCTGAAAACCCTCTATTTCATAACAAAGAGAGGAAGACTGAGGATGAGTTATATAGGACAAAGCAGATCATTGGGGTGGTTGAATATTGTTTTACTCCCCTACTACCAGCAAAATTTATCATTCCGTCTCACCAGATAGTCTGTAAGCTATCAGACCTCACTTCATTTTTCACAAATATAAGAAAATAAAAGTTATAGCACATGTTTAATAGTGACCCATGGACTATATATCTTTTCCAAAGAAAAAAACAGTGTCTTAAAAAGGCAAGAGAGCCCACAAAGGGCATATGTCTTTATTTTTATTTGGCCTCCAGATGTCCAGCATTTGGTGTTCTCTTTTTTGTCAGTCTTTACCAAGAGCAAGATACTCTTCAGCAAACTATCAAAGTTGTTAAGATTAGAAATATGAGTCAACCATCTGTTTTTATATCCTCTTTTTCTTCATTGACTTTTGACAGGTGCTTAGAGAAAGAAATATTTCAGAGCCCTGACGTTTCTGTAAAAAATAAAGAGGCCTATTGACCAAGTACTTCAGCACTCTGGTAAAAGTTTAATCTCAGATTCTAGAATTTGGAGAATCAAAAAAAACAGCACAGGCAAAAAAAAAAAAAAAAAAAAACAGCACCTGGTCTGTTTGGTCACTTTACCAGCCACCGTGTTTCAACATAGAAGGAGAATCCTCAATTAAAAACAAAATCAAATAAAAAAACAAAACAGAATACACTGCAAAGACAGATGATCGCAAATAACAGCAAAAGTACACATTACTCAACCACGAACATTCTTCTAAAATTATAAACTTTTTGATCTGATTCAGATTTGTACCTTAGATATCTATACTGGTTATAAAGTGGAAACTATGAAGAATTCATATATTGGAAGTAGAGGTCATTGGAAGCATGGCATAAAATCTAAGCCAGAAAATTATACATACCACATTGATCCTTTTCAGTCACTATCTCAATTAGTGATTTAATCCCAATAATTTTGTGTCCATTTTTCTGATGACAGATATTTAGGGAGCTTAACAAACAGAAATTTGTTTGACTCTCAAACAAATTTGTTTGACTCTGAAATTTGACTCTCAAAAGTCTGAATCCAAAGGCTGTTCGGACTCCCATAGAATACATCATGATGAAACAAAGTAGTCGGCCATTTTTACCAATTAAAAAATAGCTTACAATTATCATTAATATTATAAACACATTTATGACATATTGAATGCAAAAATACAAGACCATAACGAAAAAGGAGAATACTATAATGTGCACGTGTTATTCCTCAAATATTATAGTACAGTATATTATAGTATATAATATACTATGCATATAGTATAGTATAATCAAGCCTTTGCTGATGCAGCTTCCATCTAGTTGTGGACTTAAAGAAAGCCTATCTAGAATTATTGGATAACTGCTGGAAAGCCTACATCTTCAATGAGAAAAGTCATAACAATCTGAAAGATGAAGCTTTTGTAGTGGATATTTGAGTGAGGTCCAGCAATTCAAATGATACCTATTGCTAGGCATATCACCCACTAGACCAATGTAACTAGGCCCAATGCCTTTGTTCAAACTGGTGAGAATGAAGCAATCTCTTTTTCAACAGATTTGCACATGAGAGAATGGAAGCCTGTTTTAAATGACCACATGACTCTGATAATGATTTAGCAGATATGAAAAATAAGAAAGAAACCAGGTAATCTTTAGAGCACCTGGTTCCAGCCATGCCTAAAGACAGGAAATCTATTCCTAGGTTTTTGCATTAGATAAGTCAAATAAATTAACTTTTACATTTAAGATAGTCTGAATTGTGAGAGGATCCTTAAGTCCTTCAAAACATTAAGTTTAAGAATCTCTCATTAATAAGAACTGTTTAACAATGGAATGGATAAATGTAACAAATTGCTATTGGAAGCGAATGCCATAAAATAAATAAATTTGCTCTTGGGAGCAAATCTCAGATGATTTAAGGGCAAACAATGTAAGACAGCAGGAAGAGCTTAGATACAATATATTGTCATGGGGGCTTCCCTGGTGGCGCAGTGGTTGAGAATCTGCCTGCCGATGCAGGGGACATGGGTTCGAGCCCTGGTCTGGGAGGATCCCACATGCCACAGAGCAACTAAGCCCGTGAGCCACAACTGCTGAGCTTGCGCGTCTGGAGCTTGTGCTCCGCAACAAGAGAGGCCACGACAGTGAGAGGCCCGCACACCGTGATAAAGAGTGGCCCCCGCTCGCCGCAACTACAGAAAGCCCTCGCACGGAAACGAAGACCCAACACAGCCAAAAATAAATTAATTAATTAATTATTTTTTTAAAAAACCAATATATTGTCATGAAAATAGAAGCAAAAGAAAATACAAAAATATTTTTGAAAGAAAAGCAATGGGTGGGAGGAAGAAATAGATCAAAAATGATTATTTTTCCCCCGCATTTAGTATTAAACACTTCATCTTTGTAGCTGAAAAGAATAGAACTAAAAGGGAAAAATACAAGGAGTAAACACTACAGCTGCCAGATCAGTGAAACTTTCCATCAAAATGATGACAATGTGTGCCATTCTAATATTATGTAAAAAGTATTAAAATATAATCAACCTGTAGGCTAGCTCCAGATGGAGAGAACAGAACTGAATACACTGTACAATGTTTTCTCCCTTGCTCCCAAGCCCCTTGCTCAGTAGTTGTGGGTTCTCAGAATAATAGCATTGAGGACACACTGTTGACCAGCAAACGTTAGAGTGAAGCTATCCCATGCCATCATGGTCAAGATACATTGCAGACTAAATCTAAATCTGGCTGCCAACCCCCACTACACAAGCTTTTCACAAAGGTTAGGAAGCTACAAATTCAGAACTTCCTAAATGTACTCACCTCGAATCATATTTATCTTACATTGGCATATCCATTCACCGATTTGGAACTTCACATTTGTCTTCCAGGTTTTATCCTGTCATTTGCTAGTCCATTGATGCCCCATGGTAAACCTCAGAAACCCCAAATTCTTGATAGTTGTACACCAGGAAGGGAAACAGTTATTCTTCACTCTTGCCACTCAGTTAGAACCATTATTTACCAAAGGCTAAAACTGAAACTAAAGATCTGAAGTCATGCTCACTAAATGGAAAAAAATCAGTCAATTAGTCGTGGAAAAAAATAAAAATAATTATAAGCAAAAGAAAGGTCTCATCCAGATGGACATTAGAAAGCTATCCTGCCTCAAGATAAAAAATGTTTGCACTTTTGAAAATAACTTCTAATGTTATTTATCATCATTACCATATAATGATCACAATAGCTTCATAGGAGCTCTGATTACTAGGCACTGCTTTGAGCATTTTACAGGTAGTAACCTGTTAAATCCTCACAACAACCCTATGTGGAAGTACTATGATTATTTCCAGTTTATAAAAGAGGAAACTGAGTTATAAACAGGTTATATGACTTGTTAATGGTCACACAGCTACACTCCCGGTTCTATAGCTAAACAGCTCTACCATTACTTGCAAGTACCAACAAACACTCTTGCAATAGGTCTCTGGGCTCTGTGGATTGAATCCATGTGTTTTATTCAATTAATTCTATGTTGTATGTACCCAGTGACCTTGATGGTACTAACTTGAATATACCCTTTGGGCTTAGAATTGTTTAAAAAAACTAAAAGTTGGAGGCTAGTGTACCATATATTGAATCCCATCAAGTTAATTTAAATTAATATCTGAAACATCATTTATATGCAAAGGTTTTTGTTTATGTTTGTTTTTTCCTCTCATTAGCACCAGCCCCATTGAGCTTCTGAATACATCTCATTGTTTTTACAAATTACAGCCCTTGTCTATTTATGAAATCATTCTCCGTGTTGAAAGAAGATACATTCTCCAAAAAAGTTCATACTCAGAGTAGACTGAATATGTAGATTATGGGCAACTAACAATCACGTGTCTGATAACTTATCCAGAATACAGACCTTTATGATGTTTTGAGCTGCCTTTACTTCTATTGGTTAAATTCCATTGTTGATAGAGACATATAAATATGTGTATTTAATGCAAGCAAAGAAACATTGAGTTCCAAGCAAAAGATGCAGATTTTTTAATGATATTTATCAGTAAGCTGATGAGTCATCACTTAAATTTCAGTGTTTTGTGATTGAAACTGAACTGTTCTTTCTCTAAAAGCAGGTAGACAAAACTCATGCCTGCAGAAGGTTATTTGTTATAATGCAGGCACTGAATTATCAACTAACCGCATGTATAACTAGTGAGTATGACAATTTTTATTTAGGAATCAACTGGTGCTTGAAAAATGCTTTCTTGTAATCATTCAATCAGTGTTTATTGAGTGCCTACTATGTGTCTGGTACTCAATCTAGGAGCAGGTGATACAACTGTGAACATAGCAGACACAGCCAAGAGACAAACAAGAAACAAACAGGAGACTAATCCCCAAAAGCAGAGATTGTGTTAAATGTTACGAAGATGTCCTGGGTTGAAGAGTGTCCCCCCAAAATTCATGTTTGCTGAGAACCCCTGAATGGGTTCTCATTCTAATCAAGCTGCACCTAATTCAATCATACTGAATCAGGGTGGGCCCCAAATCCAATACTACTGTTGCTTTTATAAAAAGAGGGAAATTTGGATAGAGACATGGACACATAGAGATGAGGTCATACGAAGACAGAACAGAGATTGGAATGATGTGCCCACCTGCCAGGGAATGTCAAGGAATGCCAACAACCTCCAGAAGCTAGGAAGAGTCAGGGAAGGGTCCTCCCCTGACTGTTCAAAGAGAGCCTGGCCCTGCCATCACTTGATTTGTGACTTCTATGTTCCAGAACTATGAGAGTACAAATTTCTGTTGTTTTAAGCCACCAGTTAGTGGTACTTTTTTAAGACAGCTGTGGGAAACTAATACAAAAGGCCTGAAGGAAATAAACAGATGAGTATAACAGAAATCAGTGTGGCAGGAGCCATAGGACAGGGTGGTCAGGGAAAATGCATCTGCCAGAGGGTGACTTTTTTTTTTTTTAATTTTATTTATTTATTTATTTATTTATTTATATATTTATGGCTGTGTTGGGTCTTCGTTTCTGTGCGAGGGCTCTAGTTGCGGCAAGTGGGGGCCTCTCTTCATCGCGGTGCGTGGGCCTCTCATTATCGCGGCCTCTCTTGTTTTGGAGCACAGGCTCCAGACGCGCAGGCTCAGTAATTGTGGCTCACGGACCTAGTTGCTCCGTGGCATGTGGGATCTTCCCAGACCAGGGCCCGAACCCGTGTCCCCTGCATTGGCAGGCAGATTCTCAACCACTGCGCCACCAGGGAAGCCCCAGAGGGTGACTTTTAAGGGGAGACTTGAAGTATGAATCAGCTTGTAAAAAAGGCAGAGGGGAAAAACATGCCAGCCACAAGGAATAGCAAGAACAAAGGTCTAGAATCAGAAAAGAGCTGGAGGAACTAAAAGGAAGGCAGTGGGGGCTGGAGGAGAGACAAAGAGAGAGACCAAGAGATTGAGATGCACTGTTGCTGAGTCTAAGCTCATACTGTTCGCCACACAACAGGCCAAACCAAAAAGATGGTGGGCTCGTGCCCCCAAAGAACCATCTTGCCTGAGTCAGAATTCAGGCTTCTTTTATACTAAAAGGGGAGGGAGTAAAGTCAAACATTTCCTGGTTCCGGTCAGACTCCAGAGGGGATGTGTTCATTTCTTCCTCCCTGCAGTCATTCACAGGTGGGTCTGGTCAGGATGTTCTCTGAGGGCTAAACAAAGGTATTTCAGCTTAATGCTCATTACCTGGAAGGCAGGGTTCCCAGATATGGGCCATTATGGATAATTTAAGTTTATAGGCAACATCCCTTTAGTGATTAACTTGTAATAGAATACAAAAGGTTCTTCCCAATTACAGCATGAAAAAAAGAGATAGAAGAGGTGAACCTGACACAGCTGTTACCATTTCCTAGTCTCAAGGAGCACCCACTCTAGTGAGGAGCAAACCCACATTACTGATAGCTCTGATTAATGATAGGAAGTAATAAAAGCTCTAAGGAATGTACAGCGTTCCCAGAGAGAAAGCAGTTTTTTCCTTCTCTGCGATTAGTGAAAGATTTGCTGACAAAATGCCATTTGTACTAGGTTTTAAACATACAAATACAATTTACGTATTATCTTAGGTCAGATTCCCTAAAAAAGAAAGGCTGAGATGAGGATTCTCATTCTAGAAATTCATTAAAGTAGTGCTTTCCGGAGAAAGGAAGAAGCTAAGTAAGGATGTGGTTTCAGGTGATGTCTAGCCTCAGTCTGATTCCACAAGGGAGTGCAAATTGCATAGGAAATCTCTTTTGCCTGGAAGCAAATAGCTGAGCTTTTGTATCTCCTGTCCAAATAGTCATTGGCTCTGGGTCAGCTGGGGGGCTTCATTCCCAAGCCCCTCCAAGGGAAGCAGCTTCTATGCCTAATGGCAATACCGTGAACAAGGACGTGAATGAGAGCCTTTGGGCGCCATTCTTCTAAAAGGGATCCTGGAAATATGAGCAGAGCAAAAGGGCATCGGCTAGAGATAGGCAGATATGAGCTGGTCAAAAGGAGTTAAGAGTTATTTGAGCGGGAAGAATAATAAGGGCCAAGACCCTCCTATTCAAATCGACTCCAGCTCACTGACATCATACAATAAATAAGGAAGGAACTGGCCAGACCCAGAATGGGAGTCTCTGTAGGCAGTCTCTCCTAACTTTCCTCATCTCTGCATCACTGTAGCTATTACATTCAGCTTCTATTAAAGGAATACAGGAGAAAGAGTTTTGCTCCTTCCTGCTAGGTCTCAGAATGAGGAAATCAGTGACAAGATTTTTAAGTTCTAATGTTGACAGCAGATGCTGAATCAAATAACAGTGATTATTTCCAGACAAAACACCTACAAGAAGAAGAAGAGAAGGCAGGACACACTGTCTCTTTGTTACGTCTCTATCCCAAGAGACAGATGAATGATAAGTCATCCCATCCTTAGGGATTGCAATACTTTGTCCCAATTTCCTTTCAGTGAATCCTTGAATCTATTTTGTGCACTTAACTCATGGTCATTGAAATTTATTTACTATCCAGCAGACATCATCAATCCCAGGGAAGTGAGTTTCAGGAAAGTAAAGATAATTTCATTGAAGTGTTTTGCCACAGTAAGAATCTGAGTAACATTAGTCCTGATATGAAACCAAGCTTGTAATATAATGAAATAAAAATAATGCCATTTTGTTTGAAGTTTTTAGCTTCCTGATTTATCAATGTAGTCAAGGAAATATTGAAATAATTTTTCAGTAGAATGTATGATATATGTGTGCATATATATATATATATACATACACACATATATGATATAGTCTATTAGCAATGATAGGACGATAGGGCTAATTCACTTCTTAGAGATAATGATGGAAATATGTTGATTATAAGCATGAATACTGGTTGCTCATTAAATCCAAGGGGACTTCTGGATCAATAGCAAATTGAAAGAAAATCAGAATTAGGAGATTTGTTTCTTTTTTTTTTTGGCCGCACTGCACAGCTTGGCTTGTGGGATCTCAGTTCCCCAACCAGGGACTGAACCCGCACCCTCAGCAGTGAAAGCGAGGAGTCCTAACCGCTGGACTGCCAGGGAATTCCCAAGATTTATTTCTGAAAGTCACATTAACTGTTATTGTCTTCAATGCCTGCAAGGCATTATCTGTATCTATTTTAGCTCATGTGATTTTTTTCCCCCGTTTAATGGGAGGAAACTTTCAGTAGAAAGTTACTATTATTTTTGCATTAATATCAACACGGATCACTGTACTATCACTGTTGGCAGTTTTCAGCTTCTAATAAATATTTTATAGTTATTTTTTGTACAAGCAGTTATAAATAACTTCTTACAGTTAAAAACTTAGCAAATTATTTTAGTTCATTTTGGAATGTTCTCCGGGATAAAAAATATGATTGATTATAAAGTTAGAGCTAACAAATGTTTTGCAAATGCATCCAGTTTTATTCTCTCTGTGTCTTTTTATGCTCCTAATCATTTGTAGATTACATGGAGATTTTAAATAGTTTGCTTCAGTTTCAAAAATTATTCAAGAGTACTAACTATTTCATATATTTCAGATGTATCATTATAAAAGTTATTTGGTGGGACTATACCAAAATTTATATAATGAGTACATTTACAGACATAAAATACTTGCTCTGAAAAATAGGCTATTAATTCTATAACAGGCTACTAAAATTTAGCAATTTGGTAAATTACATTTACTCATTATTCAAATATGTAATTTATTTTCTTATTCTGTTCATAAAATGTAGTAGCACGAGTCAGATAAATATTATTTCTCATTTTTAGAGAAACATTGGGATTCTTTTATAGCTTTGCCCATATTCTTTTTTAAATTCTTTAAAAAAATTTTTTTTATTGAAGTATTGTTGATTTACAATGTTTCAGGTGTACGGCAAAGTGATTCAGTTGTATATAATATTCTTTTACAGGTTCTTTTCCATTGTAGGTTATTACAAGATATTGAATATAGTTCCCCGTGCTATACAAAAGGACCTTGTTGCTTATCTATTTTACATATAGTAGTGTATATCTGTTAATCCCAAATTCCAAATTTAACCCTTCCCCCATCTTTCCCCTTTGGTAACCATAAGTTTATTTTCTCTGTCTGTGAGTCTATTTCTGTTGGTAAATAAGTTCATTTGTATCATTTTTTGGATTCCACATATAAGTGATATAATATTTGTCTTTCTCTATCTGACTTACTTCATTTAGTATGATAATTTCTAGGTCCACCAGTGTTGCTGCAAATGGCATTATTTCTTTCTATTTTCTGGCTGAGTAATATTCCATATACATACATACATATATACACATTGCATATATATATATATATATATATATCTCACATCTTCTTTATCCATTCATCTGTCATTGGACATTTAGGTTGCTTCCATGTCTTGGCTATTGTAAATAGTGCTGCTGTGAATGCCGGGGTGCATGTATCTTTTCAACTTAGAGTTTTCTGTGGATTTATGCCCAGGAGTGAGATCTGTGGATCATACGGTAACTCTGTTTTTAGTTTTTTAAGGAACTTCCATACTGTTCTCCATAGTGGCTTCACCAACCCATGTGAGGTGATCCCTTATTGTGGTTTTGATTTGCATTTCTCTAATAATTAGTGATACTGAGCATCTTTTCATGTGTCTGTTGGCCATCTATATGTCTTCTATGGAGAAATGTCTATTTAAGTCTTCTTCCCACATTTTGATTGGAATGTTTGTTTTTCTGATATTAAACTGTATGAGCTGTTTGTATACTTTGGAAATTAATCCCTTCTTGGTCACATCATTTGCAATATTTTCTCCCATCCCATAGGTGTCTTTGCTTTGCCCATATTCTCAAAGATCTTGTCAGCTCTAGCTATTCTATTCTGGCTGAAGTAAAAATTACATTAGTTTAAATCCCTAAAATTCATAAGTGGTCTAGTCATGTAAACACTTAGATTGCAAGGGCCTATCTCTTAGGCAGTGTAAGAAAGTCTTTAATGAATATAACTATGCAAAAATTTTTCAGTTTAATTCTTATATTAAACAAATATTGATGAGTTTATTCAGCATCTGTTGAGAGCCAGAGTAACAGTTAAGATACTGGGACTAGAACCCTCAATTTCAGTTCAGTTCAGTACTCCATCACTTATTCATTCTGTCACCTTCCTCAAGGTATTTAAGTTCTCAACTTCAGCAACCTCATTCATTTTTTTTTTTTAATTTTATTTATTTTTGGCTGCGTTGGGTCTTCGTTGCTGCCCGCAGGTTTTCTCTAGTTGCAGTGAGTGGAAGCTACTCTTCATTGCGGTGCGTGGGCTTTGCATTGCGGTGGCTTCTCTTGTTGCAGAGCACGGGCTCTAGGCACGCAGGCTTCAGTAATTGCAGCACGCAGGCTCAGTAGTTGCGGCACGCGGACCCCAGAGCACGCGGGCTTCGGTAGTTGCAGTGCACAAGCTCAGTACTCGTGGCTCGCGGGGCTCTAGATCGTAGGCTCAGTTGTTGTGGCACATGGGCTTAGTTGCTCCACAGCATGTGGGATCTTCCTGGACCAGGGATCGAACCCATGTCCCCTGCACTGGCAGGTGGATTCTTAACCACTGCGCCACCAGGGAAGTCCCTCCTCATTCTTTAAGTTGAAGAAAATGATAGTGCCAAGTGTACATGGTTGTCATGGAGATTAAATAATATATTGTATATAAGGGATTTGGCCCAATGTCTGGCGTATAATAAGTGCTCACTTAATGTTGGCCATTATTACAGAGTTTAGCCAGTGTCTAAGTGCAGAACAATAAAAATATTTGTCTCAGTTAACAATCATGAGAATGTGCATAAGTTAATATCTTGAAAATATAAATTATCATTTTCTAGTTAATATAGTATAACAAAATAGAAATGATTCAAAATTTAAATAGCTTACTCCATCCAGAACAATAACTTGTTTATTTTTCAAGTATCTTAATCTGTACATCTCATATAGTCTTTTCTTGAGACAATTACTTTAACACCTTCATAAATATCCTGACATACCTTAGATAAAACCTATTTTCTCATATTCACCCATTATATTAGGACTTGAAATTATCTATAATCATGGATTTTATACATTAAACTTTTTAGTAAAGTATAACAAACATACAGAAAATGGACACAGTGATGAGTTTTAAACTCATTAATTTTTCTGCAGAATAAAAACCCCCACGTAACTACCATTCAGATCAAGAAACAGAATTTTACCAGCACCTCAGTAGCTCTTACCAAACCACCTCCTGGTCAGTAGCCCCTTAAATTTAATCACTATTCTAACTCCTATTAGTTTTGCCTATTTTTCAAATTTACGTAACTGGAAGGACACAGTATGCACTCTTTTGTTTTTGGCTTCTCTTGCTTATTGTTATGCTCATGAGATGCACCCACTTTTGTTTTCTTCATTTTCATCATGGGTAATATTTCATTGCATGAATCCATCATGATTTATTTATTCACTTGATGAAAATTTGGGCTGTTTTCTGAACTTAGCTAGTATGATAATGCTGCAATGAACATTCTTATACATATTTACTAGGGGACATAGGTATGTACTTCTTTTGGGTTTATACGTAGGAGTGGAATTCATGAGTCAGAGGGTCTTGGGAAATTCCTGAGTCAAACTGCATCTATTTAGCTTAAGTACATACTGTCAAAAGGAAAACATTTTGACAGAAATGGGACTTAGTGCTATTACCCATTTTATTGATTGGAAAACAATGACTCGTGGTTAAGGGACTTGTCAGTGGATCTAAGAAGTACCAGTCATAAATGTGGGAGTAAAAGCAGATCAAATACCCACTGTGTGCAAGACATGTTGCTCGGTGTTATGGATAAAACGGTAAGAGAAAGGAGCCATGACGTCTGCTTTCATGGGACACAAAATATAGTACAGGAGACAAATGTATCAATAAAATGAAAAGTCACACTGACAAGTTTATAATTATAGACAAGTTGAGTGATTTGAATAAAAGAAACATGATCCTAGGACATCATATAACACATAATATCATTTGTTCTAAACTAGGAGTTCACAGAAGTCTTCCCTCAGGAAGTATGTTGAAGCTAATTTTCAAGGAACGGATAATAGTCAAGCAGGAAAAGAGGAGGCAGAAGGGCCTTCCGAACATAAGAAACTGTATGTGCACAGAACCCATGTGGGGGAAGAGAACGGCTCTTAGGCCAAGACCTGGGGAGGGGGTAGTGAGCAGGGAGTCTGCAGAGACAGGCAGTGATAATAACACACTTGGCCTTTAGCCACTGTTAAGGATTTGGATTGTTTCCTGAGAATAAGAAGTCATGGAAAGATTTAAATGTGGGAATGGGGAGAGGTATGGAAAAGATCATGCTGGCTGCTATGTCGCGAATAGACCAGACAAGGGCCAGCATGAATGCAGGGTACATAATCACAGAAGAGATGATACTATTTCAGACAAGGGTGAGGCAGTGGAGACAATGAGAAGCTGACTGATTACAGTGGTATATGTAAAACCAACAGCACTTGGTAAGGGAATGGATGGGAGCTATGCAAATAAAAAACACATCCAGAATGAGTCCTAGGTTTCTGATTTGCTCAGCTGGATAGATAACTGGTTAATCCTGGGAATAAAATCATCCTAGCTGTTGATGTTGCTAAATCTAATGTAGCTTTTTTAAAAAAAAATTACATTTAAATCCTGGAATTAAATCCAAGAACAAATTGACTGAACTGTTTTTTGTCACCTTTGGAAATGCTCATTCTCCTTCTGACACGGCCTCAGATGCTGCCAGCAGCTTTCCGTCCCTGGCATCAAATCTTCAGTATTTTTAAAGCTATTGATTGTGGATTTCAGCAAGAAACATAATTTTGGAGGTGTTTAAAGATAGTATCTGTTGTACGTGCATATGAAGTAGATCAATGGTAATCACCCACTTGCTATCTACTGTTCAGTTTGAATGCTTCTGAGATATTGTTATGAATTTCTTCTCATTTCATCTCCTACCATTAAACACACTCTATGAATTTGTTCTGAGTTTAGTTTATTATTATAAACCTAATGAAAACATTTCATCTACATAGAGCTGTCACAGAGATGTCTATGAGTGTTTTGTTTCAATATAACTGTAGGTAAGAGGTACTTAACTGGATATATCTTCATAAGCAAAAATGTCTCTAAATTATACATCTGCAATTTGGGATTCGTTTAGTACACACCTTGTCATATTTAAGCTGTGAGTAATTCATATATTGTTCTAGTCAGAAATTATGTCTTAGATGACTAAAGAGTGTTTTTAAAAAACTAGAAAGTATTGAGAAAAGAGTTAAGCATATATTTTTATTTTCCTCTCCCTAACTCCATTTTTGATTTTAAATTAATTCTGCATATCACTGCCACATTAATTTTTCTAAAAGTACATTTTGCATCACATCACTGAATTACTTAGGGATAAAAGATGCTTCCCTATTACATACTACATGAGACTGTTTCACATGTTAGGTCTTCCATAAACTTTTCTTACCCTAAAAACACCAATTCATTTCTCTCTCCTTCTCAGAATGCTGGGTCTACCATATTCAACCAACCTTCTTTGTCTCCGTTAACCTTTGAAGCTTGAACTTTTGTGCATTGCTCCCTCCCACCCTTACCAGGTCCTGAAAAAGCCAAAAGGCCAGAACCTCTCCAAATACTACCCATACCTCAAAGGTAAGATTAAATCTAACTTCCATTAAACCTTTCATCATTATTCCAGCTCACAGTGATCATTCATTTTTAGTCACCTCAATTACACACACAATTAGTGCTAGTTGGCTTAAGCAATTAATGAATTGGTTTGTAGGATGATATTTATCATTAATAGATACTATATTCTCTAAAGGAAAGGACCTTTGTTTATATATTTATGTGTCTGTATCACAGTGCTGCCCATATAGGGTCTCAATAAAGAGATGCTAAATTGATTACTTGATTGATTGATTAGAACACTCTGAGCTGTTTATTAAACATAATCCAGTAATTTTTGTACATTATTATTTTCAAAGTTATAAGTACCCAGGGCATAGAAAACATTCCATTTATGTCCAATCTTTCCTTGTAATTTTGCGGCAATTGGAGAGAAAGCCAAAAATGAAACCTAAAATGAAAGTAACTGAACCATTTGGAAATTCAAAGTTATTGAAAGAAAAAGCTGCAGAGATTAGTCACACTCTTACTGCAATTCTGAAGCAGCATATGGCTGAATATTTCCTCATGAAGTTTGTTCACTGAACTCTGTAAGTGAATATAAGCACCACAAATGCACATCAAGATATCATCCAAAAATTGCCAGTAACAAGTGTAGGAACATGTACAACTCGAACTTTTCAAAATTGAGTATCAATTTGGGAATGTGTATACATAAATATATGTGATGTGCATCTTAGAAAGTGTTATATTTGATCAATTTACATGAGCTAGCCATCTATATAATATATTCATTTATTGTTCAATAATTATGTATTGAGCACCTGCCATGTGAGAGGAAATATACTAGTTGCTAACGATACAAAAGTGACCAAGAACAAAAGACATGAACTCTGGTATGATGGAGTTTACACTACAGATGTACAGAAAGATAAATACTAAGGAAGCACATACAAAAAGGATAAATCTGGATTATTTCATTTATAGGAAATAAACAAGTGTCATTGTAGAAAATGACAAGCAGAACCTGCAGAAGGGCCTCTCTGAGGAAATGAAATTTAACTTGGTCCCTGAAGGATGAGAAGGAGCTAGCTGTGCAAAGACACCAATTTATTATTTTCTTTACTAAATATGTTAGTAGTAGTTAGAGTGAGACATGAAGCAAAAATTTTATTTTATGAGACCTTAACTTGTTCTTATGGTCCCAGATCAAAGTCTGCTCAACAAGGAGATTCTATGATATAGGCAACTGATTGTATGTTGATTTCAAAGTAATTATAGTTATAATTTCGAGAAGAAATATAATAGAAGATTTTAAGAACAAGAGTATAAATCATTATCCTCATAATTCTCTTTTCTACTCAAATGGAAATACTTTTCAGTTCCTTCTGACATGCACCTTATTTTTCTAAAAATGACCTAATGATTAAAGAATTACACTAATGTGTAATAAGATTTATCGAAAACAACCAGGCTTGGAATGAAGGTGTTTGTATTCTGGTTCAATCTTTATCATTCAATGGCTGTTGCCTCTCAAAAAACTCAATTCTTCTTGAAAGAACTGAATCACTTCCCTGATACAATGAAGGCCTTTATCCTCTGAAGTTTCCTACCCACGTTCCTGAAGATCATAGAATTTCATAGAATGCCTCAGTGACTACCCAGGTGGGGAAGGAGAGAGGGAATAAAAAGGATATTGGAGCAGGAAGAGCTTTATGTCTCTTTCTCCTACTTCAATACGTATAAATAATGCATAAGTTCTGATGTTATGTATTTTACATTTTGGGATGTCAAATGAGCTTTAACAGAAGAATGGGTTCTGTCTCTAAAATGATGTTGTAAACCATTGGATTAGTTGATTTGAAGACTCCATCTTCAAACAGCAAGTTTAAGAATCCACGTTCTAGGACTTCCCTAGTGGCACAGTGGTTAAGAATCCGCCTGCCAATGCAGGGGACACAGGTTCGAGCCCTGGTCCGGGAAGATCCCACGTGCCATGGAGCAACTAAGCCTGTGCGCCACAACTGCTGAGCCTGCGCTCTAGAGCCTGCAAGGCACAACTACTGAGCATGAGTGCCACAACTACTGAAGCCCGCACGCCTAGAGCCTGTGCTCCGCAACAAGAGAAGCCACTGCAACGAGAAGCCCATACACCACAGTGAAGAGTAGCCCCTGCTCGCCGCAACTAGAGAAAGCCCGTGTGCAGCAACGAAGACCCAGCACAGCCAAAATTAAATAAATAAATAAATTAAAAAAAAAAAAAGAATCCATGTTCTTCAAAACTAAGATTAAAAGTATCATTTTCTTAAGATGAAATAAAAATAAACTGGTAATGATAATCTCCAGATGTTCTAGCGTGACTAGTTTAAATCCCTGGTTAAATTATTTTATTTAAATCGTTAGTTTAAATCACTTTTAAATAAATAAATTTATCTGAAAAAAATGGGAACATAAAGGTAGAGAAAGTTCAAGGCACAAACGATTGCATATGTGAACCAAGTTATGCTTCCCCCCAAGGCATTTGTGCACCATGTACCAGCTACTTCCATGCATCTTTGCCATCCTAGGTATTCTTCAAGTCACCACTACCTTCAGCCACCTCCTCAGAACACAATATTGACCTTAAACAGAAATGAAACTTAAGAGGTTCACCTTACCATTTCTATTCTTACATTTTAAGGGCTCACTCAGATGAACTGTATGGTTATTTTTGTGACAGTAAAAGGCAGGTAGAAGTGGCGACTAAAATTTTAAAACATTGTATTTGGCCATTCATACGATGAATGAAATCCAATGACCAAGTTTTGCACAGATTCCATGAGAATTCACTTCTTCATCAGGTATATTATAGCAGAAAAGAGCAGAAATGTGGTTCTTTCTGGCTGGTGAGCTTCTGTCAGAAACAATGGCAACAATTTGAAAGGAAACCATTTTATAGCAATGAAGCATTTTTAGCAATATTAAAAATATATACATATTTCCAATAAAATCCTTGTAAAGCAAGATCTAATAGTGCTTTTTAAATAAAGCCAGTTTCATTCATACAAGGCATCTGCTGTGAAGAGTGTCTTATTATTACATAACATTGAAAAAGAATTAAGATACATAGGAAAGAAAATAGGAATTGTTTATCTTTAAAAACGGAATTACTAAAAATGTTTTATGCCAACTTATTCTCTGGGAAATATAGACAAGGTGCATTTTTCTCTCTACCTCAGGTGATAAAATGATTGTCTAAAAAATAAGAAGTGTATTCATATTTCACATGGGCCCTTAAGAAACATCCTTTCTTCAAGTGATTTTTTTCCCTGTTGGCTTTAATTAAGTTTAGAATAGTGCACCTAGATACTAAAAAATGAATGCAAATCGAATTACTGTCTAGACCAACAAGTTCTAATATTTCCCCTTACAGCTGTATTCTGCTTTCAATGTGTTCATGAAAAGTTTCTCTTAAATCAAGTTTCTGATAATCAATCACACTTCAAAAGCACTAGGAGAATTTGTTATTTAAAGGACTCTCCGTTAACAGTGAACTGCACCACTAGTAATCCTTGGAGGTAACACACAATCTGCTTTAACTATTGTAGAAATCTGTCTTTACATCTGTTAGATATGCTTTAAGTGTAGAGCACTTGGGCAGTGCACATGGCTCAAACACCTCCCAGTGTTAGCTAGGAAGATGGTGTCAGTTAAAATTGTAAGAGGGTTATTCACTCCTACCCTTACCACAAGCACCATCGCTCACCAAAACTGTCCAAGGCACCTATCTGCTGCTAGTGTTCTCCAGCCAAAGCCCACCAGTGTTACAGCTGTAGGTGAACAAGTTAGGTTTATTATCCACAGCAGTGAGAGACAACACTTGCCATGGGAACCATGGGATGACTCAGTAAGAGAGTGTTAGAAAACACTATATTCTTGTTATAGAATTTGGGATCGTGTTAAGTGATCTGGGGGAGAGTTTAAGGATGTGGGGCTCTGCTCTGGACTGGATATTCTCAGGAGGTGGGGTAATTCTATGAATGGATATATTAATAAATCTTATCTAGAAGAAGGGAAGACTAAATCCTTCAGCTCTAAAGCAACAGTCACGCATACCATATGGGAGAATGAAGTGTTTGGTGTTTCATGGTTTAGACAATGTTCATGTTTCGTCCGTGTTCAGGCGTGATTACACACTGGTCTTATTTTTGTCTTGATCCATCATGCTCATGGAGTTGCCGTGTCTGATGTTGATGTTCTCTAAATCAGTTTATGTTCAACAGGGGAACTCCAAGGCATGACTGTGAGCATCAGATCAGCCTGCAGCAACACCAGGTTCTAGCTGCATGTCAGGGGCTAGAGTTCTTTCTCAGTGTAAATGTGTTCAGACTTTAGTTTGTTGTTATTTGTTGTCTCATAATCATGCTTATTTTAAAGAAGCTTATGTTTACTCCTCCAGAGTCATCTTAAGTAGATGACTTTTCACAATGAATTCTTCTCTAATCATTCACTTCTTCCTCATTCTTAAAGTCAACCAATAAGAGAGGCATTTGCATTGTCAAGTCCTTTTTTTAAATTATAAATAACTCTGGAAACTTTATAGTCAAACTGTCATTTGTATCTTTTATATATAAATATGTAAAGATGTACTTTTTTCCTAATCAGAGAGCCAAAGAAATCAGAAATTTAGATGTCTTGATAGAAATGGAAAACTTCTATACTCCTTTTGATAACATTTTTAGTTTCTATTATCTACACTTGTAACATTGTAAAGCCATTCAAAGTTGGTATTTCTCCACTGTGGAACCCTGCTAAAGGTTTTTCTTAAGATTTTCCATTTCTGGTTCCAGCCAAACTTAATCACCTAGTGGACTTGGTAATCAGTCACCTGTATTAACTGAATCCAGCAACATAGTGTATCTAAAAGCAAGGACACTTATCTCTCACAATCAAGCACTGAAACACTAGAGGATCACACCAGAGAACTCAAAAGAGAGTGAGCAGAATGAAATGTTGGTGCTTTAGTCAGAGAGAAAAAAATAGGAGACAGCAGAAGCAATGATAGTTGTCTCAAGCAGTTGCAGTAGTGTCTTCATTTCTGTTGCTCCAAGGAGCAAAATCCATATGACAATATTTTAATTACACAATGTGTAGAATTCTTGCATTGGGAATTGCACTGGTGAGCTTAAATGCCTGTCCAACCTAAGACTTTGGGTTATGGTCTGCAAACACAGATAGTGCCTGGTTTATGGCACCATTATCCTAAGCCATTTGTGCACTCAACTGTAACAAACATTTGCCGGGTGCCAGGCACTGTGCTAAATGCCAGTGGTGTAGTAGAGACCACAACAGACAAAGTATCTGTCCTTATGAAACCTATCTTATAACAGACAGGCAACCAACTCTACAGAGGTCAACATATAAATTAACACAATTTAAGTATAGATTGTGATAAGAAGGTGGTTTAAGAAGAGGGGAAGGGGCTTCCCTGGTGGCGCAGTGGTTGGGAGTCTGCCTGCCAATGCAGGGGACGTGGGTTCGAGCCCTGGTCTGGGAGGATCCCACATGCCGCGGAGCAACTGGGCCCATGAGCCACAACTACTGAGCTTGCGTGTCCGGAGCCTGTGCTCCGCAACAAGAGAGGCCGCGATAGTGAGAGGCCCGCGCACCGCGATGAAGAGTGGCCCCCGCTTGCCGTAACTAGAGAAAGCCCTTGCACAGAAACAAAGACCCAACACAGCTAAAAATAAATAAATAAATAAATGATAAAAATAAAAAAAGGAATTCCTTTAAAAAAAAAAAAGAAGAGGGGAAGACTAATCCCATTTTAATATTTAAACCTTAACTTTGGATGGTTAGATAATGGGTTAATGAGGTAACAGGCAAATTTTCCTATTCCTGTTTTTTTTCTTGGCTTATGTTTTCACTTTTAACTTTGATTCCCAAATATAGATCATTACCATTGGGATGACTGAGTAGAAGAATATAGAGAAATCAATGTAAACAAATCTTTATCATTAAAAAAATTAGATATCAAATCTGTTGAAAAATTGTTTGATTTAGACCATCAGCAACATCTAATTCAGCACAAATATGGATCACAGACCATGATATCACCCGCTCAGAGTATTTTGTTTCTTATTCAAGAACTTTTTTTCTGTTTCTTGGCAGACAACTTATACTGATAATAATTGTGTTTATTTCTGGTTTCTTAAAGATTTCATTCCATGGAACACCAAGCAAATGGCCTACCACATCTTTATATGATCTTAAATATGATACTTGCACCCAAAGTATAAAAGCAACTAAGCAAATTCCATATCACAAACTAGCACAGGTAGTTGAATAAAGCAGAAGTGAATGGATAAATCCTATTTTAATAAGGTTCACAAATCCTTCACTTAAATAGAAGAGAAAAATAAAAACAGAGAGGAAAATTTATATATGATTTCTCAGCAGCACATAGAAGCTACTGTGAAACTGATAAAATGGGAGATTTAGACCTATGAAAACAAGATTCAACAACAACAAAAAGCAGCAAGATTCAACCAGAAAATCTCTGTGTTGCTTTAAATAAAACCCATTAGGATGAGGTGGGATTGTCCCATGAGTCAACCTAAGCCAAAAGCTTATGTTTAAATACCAACCATAAAAAACATTGTGCAATTGGAAGAATTCTGCTTCTCATGATGAAGCACATTACTGACATCTTCAAAAGGTCCATAGATTTCCGTCATGTAAGCAACATATAAATGTTTTTTTGTTTGGTTTGTTTTGAAATTTCATGCCCCGATTGGGCTTTTGGAGAATAAGTAGTATCAAAAGAAACTGTTGACTTGAATTCTCATTATTCAAGCATTTGAATAGTTATCACTTATTTATCTCTCACAACAAATCTAGATGAAAGGAATTGAATTTGAGGCTAATCCATGTATCTTAACTACATACGTTGAATATTTTCATCTCAATATATTATATATCCAAATAGTCTCACCTGCAAGATGAGTATAAATGAGGATCAAACATAATTTTATCTACTAAAATGTGTCCTTCCAATTGAAATATCTGCAGCCAAACCAGTTCACTTTTGAATTATGTGAGTTTCTTTCTCTTCATTCTAAGAACATATAATTTTCATATAAAGATATTTTTTTAAAGTTTTCATTACTTTATTCCAATTTATCAATCTCTATAAATTTATGTTGACTTTCTTTGCATTCATGTATATAATTCACATCAGAGGATATTTTTTTCTCATTTATGTGGCATTAAAAATATACAGTGATATTTGTTTGAAAAACATTACGTTAAGATATATTAATGTGAGCATGTCCCTGGTCCATCTCATGTGATCCTGAGAGCAGTGAGCTTACTTATTGTTAAATCCTTAGAAATCAACTTTCAAAACTGTCCTTCTGCAAATGTAATGAGAGTCGATTTAGAGAGGTTCATGTCTGAGTTACTGACATTTTTTTTTTAACATCTTTATTGGAGTATAAATGCTTTAAAATGTTATGTTAGTTTCTGCTGTATAACAGAGTGAATCAGCTATACGTATACGTTTATCCCCATATCCCCTCCCTCTTCTGTCTCCCTCCCACCTTCCCTATCCCACCCCTCTAGGTGGTGACAAAGCACCGAGCTGATCTCCCTGTGCTATACAGCTGCTTCCCACTAGCTATCTATTTTACATTAGGTAGTATATATATGTCAATGCTACTCTCTCACTTCGTCCAGCTTACCCTTCCCCCTCCCCGTGTCCTCAAGTCTATTCTCTATGTCTGCGTCTTTATTCATGTCCTGCCCTTAGGTTCTTCCGAACCTTTTTTTTTTTTTTTAGATTCCATATATATGTGTTAGCATACGGTATTTGTTTTTCTCTTTCTGGCTTACTTCACTCTGTATGACAGACTCTAGGTCCATCCACTTTACTACAAATAACTCAATTTTGTTTCTTTTTATGGCCGAGTAATATTCCATTGTATATATGTGCCACATCTTCTTTATCCATTCATCTGTTGATGGACACTTAGGTTGCTTCCATGTCCTGGCTATTGTAAATAGTGCTGCAATGAACATTGTGGTACATGACTCTTTTTGAATTATGGTTTTCTCAGGGTATATGCCCAGCAGTGGTATTGCTAGGTCGTATGGTAGTTCTATCTTTAGTTTTTTAAGGAACCTCCATACTGTTCTCCATAGTGGCTGTATCAATTTACATTCCCACTAACAGTGCAAGAGGGTTCCCTTTTCTCCACACTCTCTCCAGCACTTATTGTTTGTAGATTTTTTGATGACGGCCATTCTGACCAGTGTGAGGTGATACCTCATTGTAGTTTTGATTTGCATTTCTCTAATGATTAGTGATGTTGAGCATCCTTTCATGTGTTTGTTGGCAATCTGTATATCTTCTTTGGAGAAATGTCTATTTAGGTCTTCTGCCCATTTTTGGATTGGGTTGTTTGTTTTTTTGATATTGAGCTGTATGAGCTGCTTGTAAATCTTGGAGATTAATCCTTTGTCAGCTGCTTTGTTTGCAAATATTTTCTCCCATTTTGAGGGTTGTCTTTTCATCTTGTTTATGGTTTCCATTGCTGTGCAAAAGCTTTTAAGTTTCAGTAGGTCACATTTGTTTATTTTTGTTTTCATTTCCATTTCTCTAGGAGGTGGCTCAAAAAGGATCATGCTGTGATTTATGTCACAGAGTGTTCTAAGTGTTCTTAGTGTTTTCCTCTAAGAGTTTGATAGTGTCTGGCCATACATTTAGGTCTTTAATCCATTTTGAGTTTATTTTTGTGTATGGTGTTAGGGAGTGTTCTAATTTCATTCTTTTACATGTAGCTGTCCAGTTTTCCCAGCACCACCTATTGAAGAGGCTGTCTTTTCTCCATTGCATATTCTTGCCTCCTTTATCAAAGATAAGGTGACCATATGCGCGTGGGTTTATCTCTGGGCTTTCTATCCTGTTCCATTGATCTATACTTCTGTTTTTGTGCCAGTACCATACTTTCTTGATTACTGTAGCTTTGTATTATAGTCTGAAGTCAGGGAGCCTGATTCCTCCAGCTCTGTTTTTCTTTCTCTGTTTTTCTTTCTCTGTTTTTCTTGCTTTGGCTGTTCGGGGTCTTTTGTGTTTCCATACAAATTGTGAAATATTTTGTTTTAGTTCTGTGAAAAATGCCATTGGTAGTTTGACAGGGATTGCATTGAATCTGTAGATTGTTTGGGTAGTAGAGTCATTTTCACAGTGTTGATTCTTCCAATCCAAGAACATGGTATATCTCTCCATCCGTTTGTATCATCTTTAATGTCTTTCATCAGTGTCTTATAGTTTTCTGCATACAGGTCTTTTGTCCCCTTGGGTAGGTTTATTCCTAGGTATTTTATTCTTTTTGTTACAGTGGTAAATGGGAGGGTTTCCTTAATTTCTCTTTTAGATTTTTCATCATTATAGGAATACAAGAGATTTCTGTGCATTAATTTTGTATCCTGCTACTTTACCGAATTCATTGATTAGCTCTAGTAGTTTTCTGGTAGTGTCTTTAGGATTCTCTATGTATAGTATCATGTCATCTGCAAACAGTGACAGCTTTACTTCTTCTTTTCCTATTTGGAGTCCTTTTATTTCTTTTTCTTCTCTGATTGCTGTGGCTAAAACTTCCAAAACTATGTTGAATAATAGTGGTGAGAGTGGACAACCTTGTCTTGTTTCTGATCTTAGAGGAAATGGTTTCTGTTTTTCACCATTGAGAATGATGTGGGCTGTGGTTTTGTCATATATGGCCTTTATTATGTTGAGGTAAGTTCCCTCAATGCCCACTTTCTGGAGGGTTTTTATAGAATTTTGTCGATAGCTTTGCTCCATCTATTGAGATGATCATATGGTTTTTCTCCTTCAGTTTGTTAATATGATTTATCACATTGATTGATTTGTGTATATTGAAGCATCCTTGCAGTCCTGGGATAAACCCCACTTGATCATGGTGTATGATCCTTTTAATGTTCTGTTGGATTCTGTTTGCTAGTATTTTGTTGAGGATTTTTGCATCTATGTTCATCAGTGATATTGGCCTGTAGTTTTCTTTCTTTGTGACATCTTTGTCTGGTTTTTGTATCAGGGTGATGGTGGCCTCGTAAAATGAGTTTGGGAGTGTTCCTCTCTCTGCTATATTTTTGAAGAATTTGAGAAGGATAGGTGTTAGCTCCTCTCTAAATGTTGGATAGAATTCGCCTGTGAAGCCATCTGGTCCTGGGCTTTTGTTTGTTGGAAGATTTTTTTTTTTTTTAATTATTTATTTTTGGCTGTGTTGGGTCTTCGTTTCTGTGCGAGGGTTTTCTCTAGTTACGGCAAGCAGGGGCCACTCTTCATTGTGGTGCGCGGGCCTCTCACTATCGCGGCCTCTCTTGTTGCGGAGCACAGGCTCCAGACGCGCAGGCTCAGTTGTTGTGGCTCACGGGCCCAGTTGCTCCATGGCATGTGGGATCTTCCCAGACCAGGGCTCGAACCCATGTCCCCTGCATTGGCAGGCAGATTCTCAACCATTGCGCCACCAGGGAAGCCCTGTTTGAAGATTTTTAATCAGAGTTTCAATTTCAGTACTTGTGATTGGTCTGTTCATATTTTCTATTTCTTCCTGGTTCAGTCTTGGAAGGTTGTGCTTTTCTAAGAATTTGTCCATTTCTTCCAGGTTGTCCATTTTATTGGCATATAGTTGCTTGTAGTAATCTCTCATGATCCTTTGTATTTCTGCAGTGTCAGTTGTTACTTCTCCTTTTTCATTTCTAATTCTGTTGATTTCAGTCTCCTCCCTTTTTTTCTTGATGAGTCTGGCTAATGGCTTATCAATTTTGTTTATCTTCTCAAAGAACCAGATTTTAGTTTTATTGATCTTTGCTATCATTTCCTTCTTTTTTTTTTCATTTATTTCTGATCTGATATTTATGATTTCTTTCCTTCTGCTAACTTTGGGGTTTTTTTGTTCTTCGTTCTCTAATTGCTTTAGGTGTAAGGTTAGGTTGTTTATTTGAGATTTTTCTTGTTTCTTGAGGTAGGATTGTATTGCTATAAACTTCCCTCTTAGTATTGCTTTTGCTGCATCCCGTTGGTTTTGGGTCATTGTGTTTTCATTGTCATTTGTTTCTAGGTATTTTTTGACTTCCTCTTTGATTTCTTCAGTGATCTCTCGGTTATTTAGTAGCATATTGTTTAGCCTCCATGTGTTTGTATTTTTTACAGATTTTTTCCTGTAATTGATATCTAGTCTCATAGCGTTGTGGTCGGAAAAGATACTTGATACAATTTCAATTTTCTTAAATTTACCAAGGCTTGATTTGTGACCCAAGATATGATCTATCCTGGAGAATGTTCCATGAGCACTTGAGAAGAAAGTGTATTCTGTTGTTTTTGGATGGAATGTCCTATAAATATCAATTAAGTCCATCTTGTTTAATGTGTCATTTTAAGCTTCTGTTTCCTTATTTATTTTCATTTTGGATGATCTGTCCATTGGTGAAAGTGGGGTGTTAAAGTCCCCTACGTTTATTGTGTTACTGTCGATTTCCCCTTTTGTGGCTGTTAGCATTTGCCTTATGTACTGAGATGCTCCTATGTTGGGTGCATCAATATTTACAATTGTTATATCTTCTTCTTGGATTGATCCTTTGATCTTTATGTAGTGTCCTTCTTTGTCTCTTGTAATAGTCTTTATTTTAAAGTCTATTTTGTCTGATATGAGAATTGCTAATCCAGCTCTCTTTTGATTTCCACTTCCATGGAATATCTTTTTCCATCCCCTCACTTTCAGTCAGTATGTGTTCCTAGGTCTGAAGTGGGTCTCTTGTAGACAGCATATATATGGGGTCCTGTTTTTGTATCCATTCAGCCAGTCTGTGTCTTTTGGTTGGAACATTTAATCCGTTTACATTTAAGGTAGTTATCGATATGTATGTTCCTATTACCATTTTCTTAATTGTTTTGAGTTTGTTTTTGTAGGTCTTTTCCTTCTCTTGTGTTTCCTGCCTAGGGAAGTTCCTTTAGCATTTGTTTTAAAGCTGGTTTGATGGTGCTGAATTCTCTTAGCTTTTGCCTGTCTGTAAAGGTTTTAATTTCTCCATCGAATCTGAATGAGATCTTTGCTGGGTAATCTTGATTGTAGTTTTTTCCCTTTCATCACTTTAAATATGTCCTGCCGCTCCCTTCTGGCTTGCAGAGTTTCTGCTGAAAGATCAGCTGTTTACCTTATGGGGATTCCCTTTGTTGTTATTTGTTGCTTTTCCCTTGCTGCTTTTAATATTTTTTCTTTGTATTTAATTTTTGATAGTTTGATTAATATGTGTCTTGGCGTGTTTCTCCTCGGAATGCGCTTCCTGGCGTTGATTGACTATTTCCTTTCCCATATTAGGGAAGTTTTCAACTATAATCTCTTCAAATATTTTCTCAGTCCCTTTCTTTTTCTCTTCTTCTTCTGGGACCTCTATAATTCGAATGTTGGTGCATTTATTGTTGTCCCAGAGGTCTCTGAGTCTGTCCTCAATTCTTTTCATTCTTTTTTCTTTATTCTGCTCTTTGGTAGTTATTTCCACTATTTTATCGTCCAGGTCACTTATCCATTCTTCTGCCTCAGTTGTTCTGCTATTGATTCCTTGTAGAGAATTTTTAATTTCATTTATTGCGTTTTTCATCATTGTTTGCTCTTAGGTCTTCTAGGTCCTTGTTAAACATTTGTTGTATTTTCTCCATTCTATTTCCAAGATTTTGGATCATCTTTACTATCATTTCTCTGAATTCTTTTTCAGGTAGACTGCCTATTTCCTCTTCATTTGTTTGGTCTGGTGGGTTTTTACTTTGCTCCTTCATCAGCTCTGTATTTCTCTGTCTTCTCATTTTGCTTAACTTACTGTGTTTGGGGTCTTCTTTTTTTTTTTTTTTTTTTTTTGTTTGGGGTCTTCTTTTCGCAGGCTGCAGGATCGTATTTCCCATTTTTTTTTGGTGTCTGCCCCCAGTGGGTAAGGTTGGTTCAGTGGGTTGTGTAGGTTTCATGGCGGAGGGGACTGGTGCCTGTGTTCTGGTGGATGAGGCTGGATCTTGTCTTTCTGGTGAGCAGGACTGCGTCCAGTGGTATGTCTTGGGGTGTCTGTAAGCTTAGTATGATTTTCGGCACCCTCTCTGCTAATGGGTGGGGTTGTGTTTCTGTCTTGCTAGTTGTTAGGCATGGGGCGTCCAGCACTGGAGCTTGCTGGTCATTGAGTGGAGCTGGGTCTTAGCGTTGAGATGGAGATCTCTGGGAACGCTCTCGCCACTTGATATTACGTGGGTCCAGGAGGTCTCTGGTGGTGCAGTGTGCTGAACTCGGCTCTCCCAACTCAGAAGCTCAGGCCTGACACCCTGCTGGAGCACCAAGACCCTTCAGCCACACAGCCAGGTACTTTGGGAGTTTCTTGCCTTTTGGGAAGTCTGATGTCTTCTGCCAGCATTCAGTAGGTGTTCTGTAGGAGTTGTTCCACATGTAGATGTATCGTTGATGTATTTGTGGGGAGGAAGGTGATCTCCACGTCTTATTCCTCCTCCATCTTGAAGTGTAATAAATCTGAGTTACTGACATTTTTAAACCTCACCTTCAGCCCTCTCTGCAATCACACAATCTGTGTGAATGGTTGTCTAGGGTCTTCATAAAACAAGACTATGACATGTTGGAGGCTGCCAAGCATTGATGGACATATACCTAAAATTGGCCAGACAATGTGAAGCAACTGAAAGCTTGATTGGAGAAAAAGAAATAAGGAACCATCTCACACATGAAAGTGGCTATAATCTACACTGTATTTTCTTATTTTAAAATGTAGGATTTGATTCTTTAAAATGTTGGAAAATGTTACATTAAGATTTATTTAATTTCCTTTATATAGCCATAACTGTTTCCTAGAAAATAATTACAACCATGTCTACCTTATTATATTTATTAAAAATAAGATGAACTTCTGTTATTAAAACAGCTATCCTTCCAACTGAGGTATTACTATATCAATTTAAATAACATATGGATAAAAATTATCTCACTTTTCTTCTTAATTTTTAATAAAAAACAATGTTTACTTCAGTCCTAAAGAGTGCATGCTTCAACAAATATAGGGTATCTGAATATTCCTATGGTAGCTAAGAGAAAAAATAACCTACCTGTTTGTAATCATGAAATGAGAGCTCTCTTCAAGTTGAAAGATTCAAACTCATGATACTTTTTAGCTTCATGGTTAATAAGTTTAATTTGTTTTGTCACAAGGAAGGAAGGGAGGGAGGGAGGGAAAAGAAGAATGAAAAAGAGGCTTCAGTATAGTCAGCAGAGAAAGTAGAAAGGTTTTAAGACACACAAAATCTTTATAGGAATATATTTAATGCAGTGTTTCTCAATATGTGTTACACATATTACTTAGGCTAAACATGAATATTTTTATTTTAATATTTATTTATTATAATGCCTATTAGAAAAATATAACTAAGGAATCAAACTAGTGATTTACTGCATGGGGGGAGCTAGAATTATTTAAGTAAAATGAGGAGTCACATTAATAAGTTGTTGAATAAATGATAGTTTAGTTGATATGGAAAAAAACATGAAGGTAGCCCACAAATGACTAAGGTATATAAAACTTTACTATAAAACTGCTCTTCAGACTGGGGATGAGTAAACTGGAAAAGTGTCAGGGAGGAAATAATAGCTATCTTTATACATTTCCAATACTAATTCACACCAATGGGAAGAAACTACACAATACATATTTCTAATCCACAGAAGGAAAGAGTTGTCATAAGTCCAGTACTGCTAGAAGATAAAGTGTACAGATTCCAGTTCCTCATTACCAGTGGAACTTAGGAACAGGCCTGGCAAACATTTAACAGCAATGTGTAAAGGGAATTGAACAACTGGAAAGGTATTGTGCTCAGAAGATCTTTTTCCAACCCAGAAACTTTGTGAGAAAAACATAAATATACTATTACCTCATTTTACACATTTACTAGGGATAATGATAGCAGAGGTAATTTTCATACACAGAAATTTATTATCCAGTAAATTCAACCTTCATAAAAATAGAACGTGGGAAAAGTTTTGAGTTTACTTTCACGTACTATTCATGTTCTTTGAGATAGGAAAACTTTAAGAATCAGCACAACTCATGGTCATTACAGGCAAACATTCCATGATGTTTTTTCTGACTCAGAAGTACACATTTATCAAATTTGTCTTTCCATATTAGAATAATCCATCATGATTTTTGGTAACAATCACATGCTTTCTTGCATTGGTATTAAACTGTTTCATGTAGGTAATCTTTATTCATCAAGGGTTTGGGGGCAGCAAATAACAAAAATCCAACTAACAGTTGCTAAAATCACAGCTCTAATTATTTCACTTAATAGAAAGTCCAGAGATAGGAAGTTAAAGACTAGTTCAAATTTTAATGTAATCATCAGTGGCTTAGACTCTTTCCATTTGCCCATTCTTTTTGACACATTGGCTCTTTTGGTTTTGTATGTTTTATTGCCTTAGTTTGTTTGTCTTAGGCTTATTGCCTCATAGTTGCAAGCTCCAGATGTCACAATTATATTCAAAATTAGAAAGAGGGGGGAGGGTTTTCTCCTCCTGAGTCTATGTCTTCTTATCAGGAAATAAAAGCTTTACTTGAAGACCCACCCCCCCCACCCCCAGAAGATTTCTCCTTACATCTTATGGGCCAGAAAATGTTCACATGGCTATAAGTGACACTGGAAAAGTTGTACATGGCAAATAGGAAAGATGGAGACAGGGGTTCACTTAGATCAGTCATGATTTACCCCCTGATATTGGACATATTACTGTTCTTCAAAAAAACAAAACAAAACAAAATGAAAAAACAACTGTGGTTCTGATAGCCAGCAAGAAAGGGGGAGTTGTGGATAAGTAATAAGTAAGGTCTCTCACATAAACCTTGAAGGAGCTCTGCGTTCCCTGAGCAGAAGAAAAGGATCTTCCTTTTTATTAATTTACCCAATGCCATGGGAAAACTGTTCATTTTTTAAGTACTGAGTTATCCCATTCATTCACCTATCAATTTATATTCATATTTGGACAAGGGGCATATTTATTTTTAGGGAGGAAGGTAGTTTCAGCAGAAAAAAAAAAGAAACTGAAAGAATGAACAGAAATTTTTTGCCATGAGACTGACTTAATGATTCACTAGATGAATTTGTCAAGAGAGCCATGTCTAGTAGAGTTTAAGCCTTGGTGGCTGAAACAGTCATGAACACATCGAAAGAAATGGGGAAATAGTGGAAATTCCTTCAAATTTAAAAACTTAAGTTTGATGTATATTTAACATTTAAAACTGTCAAACTTTAATTTTTGTATGTGTATATTTGCTTTGGATTTTAAATTAAACATGAGTTAGAGTTTCAGAGTTTCAAATTACAAATACAAAGATTAAAAAAAACACAAATTTTCCATTAACCCTTCTTCAAGTTCAGTGCTTTTATTAAACTATGTCCAATCTGCTCATAATCCCACCTAATGATGTTTTTTACAAATGTTGTATTTTTTAGTCCTGGGATTTCTGATTGATTCATTTTTACACTTTTTATTCCTTTCCTGAGAAACCCATGCCTTCACCCATTATGTCCATGTTTTCCTGTAAATTATTTAACATACTAATAAGTTATAGTTATATCTGAGTCACCTTTGGATCTGCTTCCATTGACTCTTTATTCTCTTGAATGTGATGGCACTTCCTGATATTTTCATGTGTATAGTAATTTTTTATAGTATTGTTATATTGAAAATTGAATATAATGCTTTGTAGAAATGCTAGATATTGTTAGGTATCTCAGAATTTTTTCTAGCACACATTTATATTATTTACAGATAACTTTAATTCTGTGGAAGTTTTTACTAGGTTTTGTTAGGGCAGGACTCTTTTGCTTTTGCCCTTGATCCTTGGGCACGGCCCTTACTGCAGACTTCATTCCTAAAGTATGCCCCTTGTAAGTTTTACACAGAAAGCAAGGTTTTTATCAAACCACCCCAACTTGACAGGACTCCAACACAAAACTCTTATTCTCCAGTGTTGAAGCTGATGAAATCTTTGCTCACATTTTAAGGATTCTATTTGTTGCTTTCTGCTGGGTCCCTTGAAGTCTTGCTCTATACATTTACACTTTAGGAATAAACTGAAAAATTTACAGGAGGCTGTATGCATATTTAGGTCTTCCTGTTCTGTGTCTAACTACTTTCTATCATTTTCCTCTCAATTTTTAATCTCTCTGTCAGTTTCACACTGTGATATCTAACTCTATAGTCAAGTAAGACTGCATCTTTCACCTTGAACTCTGGGGTGCTCACACAGACTGGAGAATTCCCTCAGGGAAAAGTCAGTTAAATGTGGATCTCACCTAGTTTATTTCATTTCGAGAGTTCTAGTTCTCTCTATTTTCTCTGCTTCTGGTGCCTCTTTAATGCCTTCAAACTTTTTTTTTAATTTGCATTGGCAATTTTTAATGTTTCACTTGTGCACGACTGAAATTTGTCTTTAAAGGCACAGAAGGAAGGAAAGGCAGTTGTCACAGCATGAATTCACAGATATAGGATGCTGGATAAAATCATAGGACTACTCCTCTTTAGCTTTAGGAAAATAAATAATGTGGCACTAAATTAGATATGTATTTTTAATTATATTTCCATGTAAAGACATCACCCAAATATCTGCTGAGCCACAGACTTTCTGGGCAGATACCAAGGATGCATCATTGATCTTACTTTGGAATAAATCCCCAGAAGCAAATGTCACCAATGGGTGGGAGCTCTAGGGACAAAGTCAGTTCTCATTCAGAAAGTGGACAGAAATTTAAAGCAGTCAAATATGGAGCCTTGAAAACTGGAAATGAAAAATTTTATGACGTTTGATTTGAAAATAAAAATTATCTGCAGATCAAAAACTATAATTTTTAAAAACAGAATCAGGCCTGCTTAAACAGTACTTACAACTTACTGATAAGATTATAAATAAAAAGTGAAACTCTTCTGTCCTTGAAAGAGATAGAAGACTATATTTTTTCCTGCAATATTATAGGAGAACCACCAGTGTTTCACCCTGTGTCTCTTAAAATGTCATTTCTTCTTCTATCCACATTCTGCCACTTTAAAAACAGTAAAAGCTGTTAATATGGCAACTTCTGCTAAGTGAAAAGATGCACTGTTTATTGACTAAAAGATTATGAATGAGGAGAAAGCTGAATATTTTTTTAAAATACTAATTTACCCATAATGGGATCATTCCCAGTACGTAGAAGGAAAAATAAAGACTGGGATTTTCTTAAAAACAAAAATAAAGCCCAATGATTTAAAACATTCTACACACAATTTCTAATTTCAAAACATCATTAGAAACTCCTGATCAGTTTGTAGCAAGAGAGCAAACAGAGAAATTTGGTGTAACAGTAGAGCATATTTCTAGCTACTTTCATTTAAATAACATCAGCCTTACCAATTGTTACTTTTCTTTTCATTTAAAACGCTGATTGGCAGGTTAAATCATAAAAGCATGAAAGTAAAAACAAGTCTCAACTCAGGTATGAGCTCAATGATTTGGGACTACTATTTCTGTCTTACAGAGAGGACTTAGAGGTGATGCTCCCTCTTTTAAACATATGACCCCAAACTTACCTGATTCCATATAAGTGTGTAAGTAAAACAAGTTCTGTATTTTCTCAAATAATTTTACAAGTTGATGATAAATTTGATTTTAAAGATAAAACTATTCCTTTAAAACTTAAACATAAGACCTGACACCATAAAACTCCTAAAAGAGATAACAGGCAAAACATTCTCTGATATAAATCGTACCAATGTTTTCTTAGGTCAGTCTTCCAAGGCAATAGAAATAAATGGGACCTAATCAAACTTACAAGCCTTTGCACAGCAAAGGAAACCATAAACAAAATGAAAAGACAACCTACAGAATGGGAGAAAATATTTGCAAACAATATGACCAATAAGGGCTTAATTTTCTAAAATATACAAACAGCTCATACAAGTCAACAACAAAAAAATCAAACAACCCAATCGAAAAATGGACAGAAGACTTAAATAGACATTTCTCCAAAGAAGAAATACAGATGACCAATAGGCACATGAAAAGATGCTCAACATTGCTAATTACTGGAGAAATGCAAATCAAAACTACAATGAGGTACCACCTCACAATGGTCAGAATGGCCATCATTAAAAAGTCTACAAATAACAAGTGCTGAAGAGGGTGTGGAGAAAAGGGAACCCTCCTACACTGTTGGTGGGAATGTAAGTTGGTGCAGCCACTATGGAAAACAGCATGGAGATTCCTCAAAAAACTAAAAATAGAATTGCCATATGATCCAGTAATCCCACTCCTGGGCATATATCCAGACAAAACTGTAATTCAGAAAGATACATGCACCCCTATGTTCATAGCAGCACTATTCACAGTAGCCAAGACATGGAAGCAACCTAAATGTCCATCGACAGATGAATGGATAAAGAAGATGTGGTACATATATACAATGGAATACTACTCAGCCATACAAAAGAACAAAATAATGCCAGTTGCAGCAACATGGATGGATTTAGAGATTATCATACTAAGTGAAGTAAGTCAGAAAGAGAAAGACAAATACCATATGATATCACTTATATGTGGAATCTAAAATTTGACACAAAGGAACCTATCTACGAAACAGAAGCAGACTCACAGACATAGAGAACAAACTTGTGGTTGCTAAGGGGGAAGGGAGATGGCAGAGAGATGGAGTGGAAGTTTGGGATTAACAGATGTAAGCTATTTTATATAGAATGGATAAATAACAAGGTCCTACTGTATTGCACAGGAAACTATATTCAATAACCTGTGATAAACCATAATGGAAAAGAACTTTTTAAAAAAATGTATGTATATGTATAACTGAATTACTTTGCTGTACAGTAGAAATTAACACTACATTGTAAATCAACTATACTTCAAGAAAAACTATGCCTTTTAAAACATTAAGCCTAAAAATTTCATCCGTTTTCTTTAAGAAATGGATTATTAAAATCATTTTTGAAATGAGATATTAAATTTATTTAAATCTTGGATTTTCTGTACTTAATAACTTTTCTTAAAGAAAAAATTAAAAACAGGAAGAGCTAGAATATGCCACCAGGACAAAACTGATCGGAAGTGTCTTCAGTCACAGACTGGACAACTAGTCTTGTTTTGAATTTTCCAAAGCTTGAAGTCTCCCTGGTACTAGAGGATGAGAATAATGTGACATTGAAAATAGCCAGTCAAAAACAGGGAATCTCAAGTTACCTTTGTTTAGCTTGGTTAAAGCAGAATGTGTCTTTAGCCTCTCCAAGTTTTTTAGCAAATGCATCAGCTTGAAAGTCAAATCCGTGGCTTACGGCTGTTAGGTGAAAAGAAAGACAATCATGATAAGGTGGAAAAATAAACTGGAAGATGATCAATAGTCCAATTAGAGCATAATGGCTGCCATAAAAACCAAATGCAGCAAAAAGCTCTTTTTCAATCAATTAATACAGCAAACAAGAAAAAACACAGGAAATAATTCATCTGGCTAATAATGATATTTTTGTGTGTCCCAAATTCCAATGCCCCAGTTCATGGCTTAGTACAGCAAGCACCTCCTCATTATTACGTCTTTGTTTCTTATTCTGTAGTGCCCAAGTTGTAATCCCAACCAGCAGCTTCACTCACCTGCAGAACCAAGTTATGGGCATCCCCTGACCAGGGAACTTGACAGGGTGCAGATCCTACGTATTCTAATCCTCAAATGAGGAGTTTTGCTGACCCTAGAGCCTGGCCTTCCCATATCCAGGCAAGCTGCTGAGTCACGGTCTCTCTCACTATGGAGCATACCCTCTAGATTCATCTGACGAGAAACAATTGTTCTTTTTTTTTTTTTTTTTTAATGTGTTTTGTCCAAAGCTTATAATTATTTCATCAAGAGGGTAGGTCTGATATCAGCTATTCCACCATTACCAGAAATGAAACTCCATTTTGTTTTTAGATGTGATAATGTTGTTCCAGTTATATCTAAAGAAGAGAAACATTTATTAATTTTGACAAATGTATACTGAAATATTTACAAAGGAAATATATATGTCTGAGATTTGCTTCAAAATATTACAGAAGTGGAGTCTGGATCAAGATGGTAGAGTAGGAAGATTCTGAGCTCACCTCCCTCTGCTCATGGACACACCGTAACTACAACTGCATAGACAGCAACTATTTCTGAGAACACCCTGAAGACTAGCAGAATAGTTTCTGAAACTAAGGATATAAAGCAAAGTCCATGTCAAGACAGGGAGGATGAGCACGGGCATGGTCTAACCAGAACCCACACCCCTGGTGCAGTGACCCATAAACAGGAGGGGTATCACAACCGTGGAGGTCCCCCCTCCCCAAGAGGCAAGGACTCCAAGCCCCATGTCTGGCTCCTCAGCCCAGGGGACCTGCACCAGGAAGATGAGCCCCCATAAGTCTGGCTTGGAAAACCAGTAGGGCTTGCATCTGGGAGACCTGGAAGATTGTGGGAAACTGAGACACCACTCTTGACTCTTGCACAAACTCACTAGCTACTACTCACAGTGCAGAGGCAGCATCTTGAAAAGCACCTGGTTTATATGAAAAGGAAATTCCTTGACTAATTTTAGGGTGTGTGCTAGAGAGGCAGGGATCTGATGGAACTTTCTCTGGAGATGGAAGTGCTTGCAGGTGCCATTATGATTTTTGTTTACTCTCCTTCCACCTAGCTGGCCTGGCACTAGTGGGTGCCATTTCTGTCTCTCTCCATCAACTTAGCTAATATCATGTGCCCCACCCCAGAGTTCCCCCGAGGACCCAACCTGCCTAACTTGCCCATCCAGGCCTGCCCCTCCAACATGGCTCCTGCCCTGTCTCACCCAGTGGGCCGTCTCTACCAGCACAGGCACCCCTCCACAGCAGCTCCCATTCTGTGGGGACAGTCCTGCATGCCAGTGTGCCCCTAAGAATTGCAGCAAAGTCTCACAGCCAGCTGGGCCAAGGGCCAGTCCCACACATCAGCATGCCTGCAGTAGTCATAGCTGGCCCTCTCAGCCAGCTGGGCCGAGGGCCAGACTTGCCCAACAAGGAATCCACAGCAGTTGAGGCCAAGCCACACAGCTAGCTAAGCCGGGGGCCAGCCCTGCCCACCAGCATGAATGTAGCAATGGCAGCCCAACCACAACAGGAGGGCACACGCAGTCCACACAGGAGATACCCCTGGAGCACCTGGCTCTAAAGACCAGAGGGTATTGCGCCACTGGGCCTCACAGAGCAGGTTCTACATGAGCCCACTGTTTCCAGACTGACAGAGGTAGTGGATAACACCTAGTACATAGTAACAAATGCAGAAAGTTAGGCAAAATGAGGAGACAAACCACCTTCCAAAAGAAAAAAACAAAAGACAATCAAAAAAGAACAAGACAAAACCTCAGAACAAGAACTAAACAAAATGAAGACAAACAATTTAATAGATAAAGACTTCAAAGTAATACTCATAAAGATGCTAACCAAACTCAGGAGTAGAATGTCCATAATCAGACAACTTCACAGATGAGTTCTACCAAATATTTAAGGGAGAGTTAGTACGTATCCTTCTCAAACTACTCCAAAAAAAGGTGAAGAGGAACGAACACTTTCAAACTCATTTTACCAGACCAGCATTACTCAGATGCTGAAACCAGATAAAGACACTACAAAAAAGAACATTACAGGCCAATAGGCCTGATGAACCTAGATACAAAAATCTTCAACAAAATATTAGAAAACTGAATTCAATGATACATTAAATGGATCATACACCATGATCAAGTGGGATTTATTCCAGAAGTGCAAGAATAGTTCCATATCTGCAAATCAAGCAGTACACTACATAACAAAATTAAGGATATAAATCATACAGTCGTCTCAATAGATGCAGAAAAAGCATCTGCAAACTTCAACATCCATTTATGATTAAAAAAATCTCAACAAAGTGGATATAGAGGGAACATCCTTCGGCATAATAAAGGCCATATGTGACAAACACACAGCTAACATCATACTCAACAGTGAAAAGCGGAAAGCTTTTCCTCTAAGATCAGGAACAAGACAAGGATGCCCACTCTCGCCACTTTTATTCAACATAGTATTGGAAGTCCCAGTCACAGCAATCAGAAAAAAGAAAAAAAGAAGAAGCATCCAAATTGGAAGAGAAAAAGTAAAACTGTCACTATGTGCAGATGACATGGTACTGTATATAGGAAACCCCAAAAATCCCATAAAAACTATTAAAACTAATAAATGCATTCAGAAAACTTTTAGGATACAAAATCAATATATAGAAACCTGTTGTCTTTCTATATACTACTAATGAACTATTAGAAAAAGAAATTAAGAAAAGAGTTCCACTTAAAATTGCATCAAAAAGAATAAAATACCTAGGAATAAATTTAACCAAGGAGGTGACAGACCTGTACTCTGAAAACTATAAGACATGGATGAAAGAAATTGAAGATGACACAAATAAATGGAAAGTAGCAAATTTTGAAGGAAAGTTAGCACAACCTGGGCTCAGAAAGTCCAGTAACTACATCAGGATCTAGAGAATGAGAGCTGATAGACTTTCTCAGATCAAGCTAGAGTACCTGGATTATCAGTCTCACCAAGGCTGCAAGAAATGAGGAACAGTTCCCTAAAGGAAAATAGAGTTGCAGCAACTGGAAGAAAGTGAAACGGATGCATGTAGGAAAAGCTATTAGGTATCACCATCCAAGACAGCAGGAAATCATTGCTAAGACTACATTAAGAATAAAAAAATAGTAATAATACTGTTTTGCTTTAAAAAAAATTCCAGCAATAGTTAAAGCAAAATGTTCACCAGCATACCCATAATAAGGACAGGTAGGAAATGTTCAAACATCAGCCAACAGAAATAGATTTTCTGTTTTGCTGTACCTGCAGTAACTGGTTGAATTACTCAATATGGTAATATAAAGCAGACAATATGGAGACTCAGATGAAGAACAGAGAAAGATTCTACTCACCGCTGGAACCGTGAGAAGACTGTTTTGAGTTGTCACACCTTTGAATTACAAATGGAGATTATCCTTCCTTAAATTCTTAGAGCCATTGTTCTTTGATAGATTCCAAAATAAAGGCCAAAATTTCCATTTCATTTTCGGCAAGGTAATTTGGCCATGAAAGAAATAAACCCCACAGATGTGTTCATCATAACTCTTTAATGAAATATTCTAGAAATCAACTTGAGCTAGCTTATAGAGATATAATGGGAATTCATTATGAAGATTCAAAGTGTTTTGCATTTTCCAAGGGTGAGGATGTAGCAAGGCCTCAGAGAAGGATGGTAACAAGGAATAGAAAAGTATCTGGAAAACAGGAATTATTTGATCTCTATTTTTTTTCTCTGAGAAACTACCCATTCTTCCTTTTGCTTCTGATTGATAAATAAGGACTGTATCATAGCACCTTTGGAAAAAGAATATGATTGGCCCAGTTTAAGTCATTCATCTTCTTTTCTGGACATAATCACATGTGTCCAGGAGAGTAGTCTTTTATTTCAAAGTTAACTGTAGCATCCTATTCCTATAGGTATAAGTATTGATGAATAGATCATACGGAGCCTGAAAGGCATTGCAAAAGTTACCTTGTTCAATGGATATAAGCTGTGTAAACTTAAGCTAACTTTTGTCTGTGTGTATGTCTTTTTCATTTCCCTTTTTTTTTATAACAAAAACTGGGTTTGAGTTTATAAAAAATGTAAAGATAAATAAAAATGTTAGAAATATGTGATATGGATCACAAATTAAGAATAGTGAGATAAGGAATTAAAAATCTTGCTGGGGGAATTACCAAAAGAGAATCACTGTTAAGAACAGTGTGGCCAGAGTGGCCTTGTAGCCAAGAACAAGAAGGTTGGTCATTAAGGATGAAGCTCGGAGGCAGTCACAGCCACCTTCAGGGTGGCTCTGTAACACCAGCAGTTACTGAGGTGGGGCTAAATCATCAAGCCTGAGCTAAGAAACCAGACCCCAAGGTCACCAGCCATAGACTATAGTAGCAGAAAGAGCTAGCTGTCCTGGAATAAAGCTCAACTAACTGTACCTCAGCAGACACCACCAGTGAAAACACGAATACCAGATCCATCACCCTGGAGAGTAGACCAGTAGTAGGTAAAACCTCAGACAGCTTTTCCTCCATGAAACATAGTGAAGACCTGTCACTTACGTCCAGATGCCACCTGGGGGAAGACTGAAGGGGAAAGGTGAGGCAGCCCTGATAGAACCTTGACTTCTAACCTGACTAAATATTTAACATAGAGGGTCTACTTAAAACTGAAAGTTGCTGTTAAAACTGAAAGATGCTGAAATATTGCTGATAAACAACATGTGTCTCCTCACTGCCTAGAAGGATAAGAGTCTGTGACAATGTTTAGGTTAGTTGCATAAAATAATTAAGCTATAATTTTCATGCACATCTGACTATATGTACACTTTGACAATCCAGTTACGTTGGAAAAAGCCTAGTAACTTGGATCTAAAGTACAGAAAATAAATACAATTTAAAAGAGGAGGAATTAAATAAAAGGAATAGGGAAGGACCATAAAAATGTCATAGCAAAAATAAACATCCATAAGGGGAGGTAAAGGAGGGTCATAAGTCATAAGAGAGACAGTGCTGAGCCATGTCTTACGTAGTCAGGTGAGATGAAAATGATTTATAGTCAAATTTACTCCTAAAAATCCTTAGGAAGGCAACTGTGGTGTTCCTGTTTTAACTCTCAATAGGGAAACCAAGGCAATCTTACAAAGTCCTAGGATTCTAGTCACTAGAATCCCCATCCCACAGATTATCTAATACATTATAAAGCACTCAGTTTCCACACTAAATATCTTGTGAATTTTTTTTTAAATGAGAGAATTTGCATTTTTTGCATTTGGATAAGGTGTGGCTACAACTGACTAAATTGAAATTTTTCTTTGTTTTTTTTTTTTTGATCATACATACTTATGAATTGATGCAAAGAGAAAATGTATTACAAAATTCTTTTCAATTGTGAAAATCTATTACAAATACTAAACGTACAGTTACAAAAATTGAGTTCATGTGTTTTGTAGACATTTAATTAAGTGTTGACTCATTTTAATTTTTCAAATTTCTGTAATTTGAGGTCAGTATATTTTATTTCAAGCTTCAGCTATTTTTAGAGGGCTTTGAATAACTCCAAAGCCTGAAAACAAATTGCTTCAAACATAAAGCAGCATTGAGTCCAATGCAGCCAACATCAGGAATAAGAACCATAACACCACAAAATCACTGTTTTTCAGTGGATCACCTCTTATAACATTTGGTTGAGTTGGGGAGCAATGTAGTACAAGTATATATGAGTGTGTGTGTGTGTGTGTGTGTATATATATGTGTGTGTGTGTATATATATATATACACACACTTGATTACAAGGGAGTCATATATATATATACATATATATATGTGTGTATATATATATATATATAGTTGATTACAAGGGAGTGAAATGGGCAAACTAAGCTATGCAGGCAGGAAACTAGGATCATCTTAGGAGCAACAGATACTCCACATCCCAGCTTACTTTGGGCCCTACATTTATGAACTGAAATGGGAGGCAGAGTCTTCTGCACAATTTACATACAGTCTGCCCTCTGTATCTACGGGCTGTGCATTTGCTGATTCAACCAACTGATCCCCAGTTGGTTGAACCCCAGGGTGCACAGATGCAGGCCCGGAATGAAGAAGGAGTGCAAACTGTACTATGCCATTTTATACAGGGGACTTGAGCATCTGAGAGATTTTGGTATTTTGAGGGTGTCCTGGAATCAATCCCCCACAGATATGGAGAGACAACTGTAGTTGGTTTTTCTTCAGCTTCTCTTTCATTTCTTTCTTTCCATCTCTCCCGCATGTCTCCCCGTTGAGTGCAATATAGTTTACACTTGGACTCCAAGGTACAATCTGAAGTGCTGCAAGAAAGGCAGGGGAGAGCACACACTCCAGTGGGAAGCATCATGGACAGTTTATGAAGAAGCTACCTTTTGATATTGGCATTAACGGAAAAGTAAAATTTTAACACTATCGGTTTTTTCCTGAGAGGGTTGGCATTCTTGGTGACAGAAGCGCATAAACAATGGAATAAAGGCAGCAAAGGTTGAGTATGTCTGCAGAGCAGCAGAGATCAGAGTGTGTTCAGAAAAACAGCAGGAAATAAGGTTAGAGAAAAGAGATAGGAACATAACATGTAGAGTTTTTTTCTAGTATTATTCCACACTATTTGGAGGTGTGTTAAGGACAAATGTCCTTCATTGCCTCTCCTCCTGTCTTTAAACCACCTCTGAGTTCCTAACTTAAAGTTTGGTGATTTTATTAAGGCCAGTAATTATTACTTTCTGCATTTCACATTCCACAACGCCTTTCCTTCAAAGTTGCCTAATTAGTACCAAGTCTCATTTCCCCATGCCTTGCTGTACTCATTTGATGGTGTTTGCTGTAGGGCTCCTTACAACTTGCAACAGTGATACTGCAAGTAGTAGAAAAGAAGAAAGGGAGCTGTCATTCATTGCCAGGTGATTTAAAACATAAAATCTGAAGATCTTATGCATACCATCAGCTGTAAATACCTCTTCAACAATAGTAAGCCAAAAGAGTTCAACCTCACCCTTTCTATATAACCTTTCATACTTTCTGTCAAGGTAACATATTATTTTGTTTAGGAGGCAAAGGCTCTTTTTTTTCTTTTTACAAAGTATCTTCCTCATATTGAGTAAAATAGTAATAGTTCTTACATTTTTCTAGTAAACCGTGTCTGCTCTGTCATTGAAGAAGCTGCAAAAGATCCCTTCTTACTTGACCTTTGACTTCTACAAGAACAAATAAGTGTAACCTAACTTTTATTGAGTCCTTACTATGGGCCAGTTGCTGTGTTAGATGTTTGTATGTTTAATATTTTATTTAATCCTTATACCAACTTTATAGATTAAGTATTATCCCCATTGTATAAAGGAAATATAGAAGTTGGGTAACCTGCCAAATGTCATACAGCTAGTAAATGTTAGAAATGTCATTCAAACTCATTATTTATAATCCCTATACTATTGTTTATAAAACATTCCATTCATACCAATGACAGGTATTCTGTTTATTGTCAATAGCACATACATATGGCCCTATAGTCTTGTGGAAGCTTTATGTACAATTTGCGGTGCATCTGGTATCCTAAGTAACCAATGCATACTATACCTTATGCACATTTCCTAGGATTCAAACCATATTTTCATGAGTTTTCCCTTCATCTTGGAGCTCTGAGTTTTGTATCTGCCTGTGTAACTGGTTGTCAGATAAGTTATGCTATTACGTACTCCACAATGGTTTCTTGATTAAAGCTCAAAGTCCATTCTAGGGAACTTGTGATGGGCTCCATGTTCATGTCTACAAAGCATACCACAGCGAAAAATGCAGAATACATACAGAGGTATGCCCTGCAGCATCTGAAACTATACATTCTTTTAACTTGGACCAAAATTATAGTTTAGTTAAATTCTCTGAGGATATTTAATAGGTACATGTTGTGCAGATTAAAGTAAGATGGTAAAATAAAAAGAATGGAGAATGTAGAACCAGGCTGTCTGAGTTCAAGGCTAAGTTTCACCATTGCTGTGTCACTTTGTGTAGGTCACTTTAACCTCCCAGAGGTGGGTTTGCCTCACCTAGTGAATGAGGATCACTATAATGCCTGCCTCATAGATCATCTTATTGATAAGTCCTGAAATAATCTATAACACATGAAGTATTTTTTAAATCTTAATTTTTAAAGTTTTTTAATCTTAATTTTTTAAATAAGGGTAATGGATTATCAGCTCATCATAACTTTCCAAATCTAATATTTTGACTAGCCATTTGCTAAAAAATGCCATTAGGATATATGATTAGTCATAAATATGCCAGTTAATTCAATGAGATTTCTGTCCTTTGTTGTTCAACAGAGTCCTTCCTGTTGAAGGACTCCCAAAGAAAAAGTGTTTAATAACTTAGTGCTTTCTATTTACATTCAGAGAACTTTGTATTCTCAATAAACATTTTTGCAAGTGGATAAAACATATTTTGTTCCAGTACTTCATGATCTAAATTGTGATTTCTTAAAAGCATGGTGGAGCATATATTTTTTTAGAAAACACAGACCCAGTGACACCCCAAAAGGTGTGCATTTAACTTTTAAGGAACTTATCACATTTGTTCTCTTTAACTGTCATTTGATTTAGCTACTATAGACATCTGCTACAAAGCTCTTTCAACTTTCCATTAAGGCAAATTACTGGAAACCTGAGTTACTGTGGCAATGAGGGATAGCCCTCGTTTTTCCATGTCAGTCATCTCAGCAGTGTTAGTCTGGTGGTAAGTGCTAACCAGTAGAGGAGTGAAGACCAGCATACCTTTGCAAAGCTTTAGATTGTGAACCCTGGGATGGAACCGCTCAGATGGAAAGGCCTGTTTCCATGGCAACAGGAGCAGCTCCTATTGTTTCAGTTTGTCACTCATCACAGCAATGTTTGCCTTGGGAGACTGCGCTAAGCATTTCTAGCCACATTTTGTTGTGGATTCAAAAGATTGGATGGCAATGCTGCTATGGTTACCAGGGTTTTTGTCTTAGGGGAAATCCTAGAATAAAGTAATCTCTCTGGTTCCAAAAGAAATTTTAAATAACTAGCTGTGGAATAGAAAGAAAAGAAGTTGTGATAAGTAATTCCCTTCTGGGACAATGATAACAAAGTCTGACAAGTCTGACTTCCTTTTTTTTCTTTTTTTGGTGCTTGTGGTGATGGGGTGGTTGGAAATGAGAAAATGAGAATTGGGAAAGGTTAAGGAAAATTAGAACAAGAAGGAGAACATAAAATGATTGTTTACCATTTCTTTAAAAAATAAGAATAGAAAAGAGAAGGGCTCAAAGAAAAATGTATAGTAAATATTCATATATTCAAGGAATTTCTTTTATCATTCTCTATATAACTTAATTTAAATGATTTTCTCCCCACACTTATAAAAATAATTCATTTTCCTAGTCAGATCATGACCTCTTCCCCAGCACTGATCACTTAGGGTGTTGACGGGATAATATAGAAAAAGGAGAACCTTCAAGCTGACAACATTTTTAAAGATTTTATTTGTTTCTTATTCCCACTCTTCATGGGTCCCAAGATCGATGCAAAGAAAGAAATAGCTATTGAGAATTACAGAAAAGGCTACAACCAATTTTGTTATCTTTTCTCAAATTATATGGTTACTATTACATCCCTAGAGTATCAGAACACTGCGAACCTGACAATGATTAGCACAAATTTATTTTATAGAAAATTATTAAAAGCACAGGAAACTGTAGTACAAACATTTACAGATGAACACTATTTTTATTATTTTATTTTGATTTCATGATTTCATCTTAGTATTTCTCTTATATAAGATTCTATGATGTGATAAGTATTGAATCAAACGCATTACCTGCATTGTTTCACTTAAATTTCACTAAAAACTTTTGAGGAAATTATTATTATTCCTATATTCAGAGGGATTACAGCTAGCTGGCAGAATTACTTGAAGTTAGACACCGAGTTCTACTACTACATATATCCTAGGATAGAACATCCTCATTTTTTAATCACCCCAAATCAAATCATACTGTGTGTACTCCCTTATTATTTCCTGAGCATGAGTGACCTGTGAATTATCAAGAAGTTGTCAATAGTCAGATGTTATTTTATATGTCTGTAAAGAGTGATAACTTCCTGCTTCATTTGTGGACTTTGACAAATCTTTTACATTGATAGAGTTATAATGCATTCTTTTGATCTCAGCAAATATTTAATGAGCAACTAATTAGTCTGTGATGAACTCTTTAATAGGTTATGAATATATATGATATGCATTGTTTTCTCAGAACATTCTTTTGGAAAATACAGCATAAGATACTTGAACTATATTTAATATTTTGGGCCTAGAAATGGAGCGGATGTAGCCACGGTTGATAGGGCACAAAATACCTAGGAGACATCTGAGAAGAAACCGTGTTCTGCCCATATGGCAGCGACTGACTGTTCACCCATTGAAACGAGAATTCGGCTCTAACTCCCTAGGCACCTGTTCAATGGTGTATGTTCTCCATAAGTTATATCTCTTAATTCCAATTCTGAGAATAAGTAGAAGGGGGTCTGTAAGAAAATCCAGCTTCCCTCTTTTTTTCTTTTCCTGGATTTTGGTCACATTGCAATAAGAATTATATTTTTAATGCTATTTTCTCTCATAAACTTTATTCCCAGCATAAATAACTTCATGAAGAGCTTTTAGAAGAACTTAGCGTGAAATATAAGGCCATTTTGCCAGAAGTAGTCAAGGAATGTACAGTACAGGAGACATGGTAATTGCAGGTGTTGAGAAACAATTTCATCCTGAATAGCCAGCTTTTTAGTTAAAGAAACTGAATGCATGTATATGCACACATATGTGTATCCATAATTGTGTATGTGTGTGTAAATATATACATAGCTAATACCAAGATTTCAGAATTTAATAAGAAGGGTAATGAGAGCCTATAGTAGTGCCTTTGCATAAGTAGTATTCTGTAGATATTTTTAGAATGCATGAATGAATGAACGTCAAGAGAAAATGATGAATATCACTGGACTGCCTTAGTTAAAATGGAAGTTTATTATAAATCTCAACTCAGAGTTTAGAATTTTCATAATCATTTTTCTTTATTGTATTTCTCCTTTGCTTAATATTCTAGTTGCTTTTACATTTTATGATTAAAAGGTAATTATTTTGTTATAAACAAGTAGTACCAAGATCTATTTTATGCCTTGCATATGTGCATTCTTGAGTTTGGCAAATTGTTTACTCTTTGTCTTCTATCTGGTGCCACCTCCTTGCAACATTCAGCGTTTTTCTTTCATTCAACAAATATTTATGAAGACCTTCTCTGTGCACTATGCTGGGTTTTGATGGAGGGGAGATGAATGGGTGGAGGGGAGATGAATTAGTCATACATACATCTGTGAAACCTCACCTAGAGTATTGTGATTAAAGGTCAGTGCATTTTAAATTATCTTAACTGATGAATATATTAAGATCAATCAAAAGTAAATGCCTACCTTAAAAAATATTAGCCTAACTTATAACTTCTAAGAATAAATTTGTCATCTGACCACGCACATTTACTGAGCGTCATTTATCTAAGTGAAGCTTTACTGCAGAGAATAGACATGAATCGTAGAATGTCGTCCAGAATATGAACTGTCCCATGAACTGCCCAGTGCCCCACAGTCTTGAATTCTGACATTCCATCAGCTTGGCAGACCCTTCCTCCCCTGGTCCTCTATGTCGAGACCCAACTCAAAAATCACTTTCCCCTTATGCCTTCCCTGGCAGTTTGGTCTCCAAGAATAGGGTTAGTACCCTTTCTGTGCAGTCCCGTAGCAATCCAACCATAACTCTATTATGGAACAGACTACGTTGATATTTTCATTAAAGTTTTATTTCTAGATAATTTAAAATATACTCAAAGAAATCATGTAGAAAAAGCTCTAATCCAATCTTGGGTGGGGATTTAAAGAAATCTGCTGAGAGCAGAAGCTAATTAAGGTAGAGTATAAAGAATGAATTTTCTCCATCCAGGAGAAAAAAAAAGATAAAGAAAAAATCTTTCGAGAGGAAAAAGTCATATGTGCCGAGCCCAGGGATAAGAGGGAGCACCAGGCAAATTGAGAAAATGTAAATAGCTTGGGAGGGTAACAGCTTTGAGGAATTTAAGGAGAAGAAGATGCAAAGTTGAGCAGAAATTAAATAATAAAGAGCCTTGTACGCCTCTGAGATTTGGCCTTCACACAGAGGATAAAGGCTTGAGAAAGAAAATGGTCTCATTTTGATTTACATCTTCCTCTTCCCAACCGGCACTATCTTAATTTAAACAATTAATATGTGAGCAAGAAAAGAAAACCCAGTGAAGGAGATAGAGGAGGAGTTATCCAATGACAAGAGACGACTCCTTTGTAGCCAGAAAACTAAAGGCTATAAAGTGAAATGAGAAGCCAATGAGGAGCTTAGAGTAGGGATCATCAAACTACACCTGTGAGTCAAGTCCAGCCCACCGCCTACTACTGTAAATAAAGTATTATTGGAGCACAGCCAAGTCCATTCATTAATACACTGTCTATGGCCACTTTTACATATGATGGCCGAGTTGAGTAATTGAGACAGACATTATCTCATAAAGTCAAAAATATTTACTATCTGGCTCTTTACAGAAAATGTTGGCCAGTCCTTTTTTTAAAGCAAAAGAGCAGTTGATTAAAAAAAGGACTACCAGGAATCCTTTGGATTTATCAGCAAGTAGGTTTTGGGAGACTCTGTGAGAGGAGTTTTCAGTAAAACGGTTGATGCTAAATATAAAGAATAGGATAAAAGAAAGTGGAGAGAATAAATGCAGTCACCTTCCCACCACCAACTCATTCCTGCCCCAGTCTGAGCAATAAAATGTATTTTCTCCATTCACTGAGGAGGAAACAGTTTCAGAGATTTTGAGTAACTTAGCCAAAGTTGCACAGCAAGTACTTAGGGGTTGGAACTGGAATCCAGTTCTATTTAATCAAAACCCATGTTCTTTCTGCTAGATTGGATTTTCCCTAGAATTTAAGTTCGAGAGCCCAGAATTCAAGCCTCATGAAATTGTTTTAGGTTCCAAAAATCATGAACTTAGAAGGCAAAATATTCTTGCAGAGAAATGAGATGAAACCTCATCTGTTATCCCTGTCAACATGCACACTGAAGGAGTAAGACTGTTTAGTAACTATGTGCAATTAACCCCAAATCATTCTCTCTCCAAATGTAAAAAAATCTTACTCCCCAGACCCTCCTAATTTACAGAAACCACCTACTCAGAGTAAGTTTTCATAGACATAATGGAATTTGCTTACAACATCTATTCTAAAATATTTTGCACAGCAAAGAAAATGAATAAATGCAACCTTTTAAATTAATAGCCATTAAGGGAACAATAATAACAACAAATAACAATGGAGAGAGACATTTCTAATGAAAGGAAAGAGAAAACTGGTAGACCAGAACCTTCCTATCCTATAAAGGTCTACATGAAAAACCTGAATAAAAGAATGTAAATAATTTTTTCTAACATGTAATTCACTATTGTCCAAATTCAGAGATTTATGTTAAATGAGACATATTAGCCTCATTCTTCCTCATTCCTTTATCAATTTTCAGGCCAACAATTTTAAGTATGATAGGCAGATAGGAGGGAGAGGTTGCTATAACATATGTCACCATTAATTAGAAATTACTTTAAAGCAGTAGCACTCAATGGGGGCAATTTTGCCCCTCCAGGGACATTTGGAAATGTCTGGAGGCATTCTGGATTGACACAACCTGGGGTAGGGGTACTACAGACATCTTGTGGGTAGAGGCCAGGGTGCTGTTAAACATCCCACAAAGCACGGGACAGCCTCCCGCAACAAATTATCTGCTGGCCCAAAATTTCCATTATGCCCAGGTTGACATATGCCACTTCAAAGGAGCACCACTGTAGTACAATGGCATTCCAACCAATGGCATAGTCTCCAGCATTTCAGACATACTAATTATGCATAGGCAAATGTTATCTGCAAAGTCATGAAATATAACCCTTAAACTCTCACAGTTGGAAAGGACAGCCTAAAAGGAAGAATTATGTAGGGATGATTGAAAGATTAAAAATATTGTATTATATAAAAGATAATAATATATCAATATTACCATGTATGATTTTTAAGAAAAATTTGTCCTCTTCTTCAAAGATGGTATTACATAGATATCAAACTGTATACATATACCCTTTGGACCAGCAGCCTATAGCTACATAAAAACAGTACATTAAAGACCCGTATGAGGCATGTTGCCAATTCATCCACAAAGAGAGAGATAAATGTGTGACTGAAAAAGTACTTGTCGAACACAAGCTGCAGCTATGCCTAACTATACCTAATTACTCAACTAGAACATATTATCCATCAGGCAGAACAAAGGTGGGTAATTTGCTATCATCTACTGAGATGATTTACCAAATTACTGCATAAAAATACACTTAGCTCATATTAAAGTTATGACACTAACCAAACACAAGCATATTCAGAATTAATGGTGATTTGACCTAACTTTCCTTTGTGGGGATTTAGAAAATATACTCCACAGGAATAAACCAAAGATAGTATAAAAATCTTAATTGGAAACCTGAAATTGACATCAGAATTCTTCCAGAACTAGTATAAAAGATTTCAATAAAGTTTGGTACTCAAAAACTATAATATGGGAAAATGTCAATAATAATTTAAAAATAAATTACATTTGTTACTGTTTTGGTTACTTATCTGTTATAAAACAAATTTATATACAGATATTCGTGTATAATTTAATCTGAACAGAAATTGTGATGAACACTACCTTCTTGGATCTTAATAATAAACTCTACGGAGACGTGAATTGGAGAAAAATCTTCTGACAGCTGACTTTGTCATCAAGTGAGCACTAGAAACGTCCTCTGGTAAATAGGTTCATTGCTCTCATTCTTCACTCCTGTCCTGTATTCGAATTACTCCATGCCATTTGTCACAGGACTTTGCATTACCTCCCACTAATGAGTATGTTTCCTCATTCAACTGATGTTGAGTTTAGCCGCATGACTTGTTTGTCCAATAGCATGTGGATTAAAGTGATGAGCCCTAGACACAAGCTGAAGCCTTTAAAGGCATTTCATAACTCTGCTCACCTTTTTTGTTTTCATGCCATTTGCCATTAGAGAAACATGCCTCACACGACTATTAACTAATTAGAGAAATGCAGAGCTGACCCACGACTTGAAAGCAAAGAAGATATTTGTCGTTGTAAGCCAGTGAGATTTTTGAAGTTGGTTGTTAACAGCAGAAACTACTATTTCCCTTAATAAAGGCTTTTCCAGAAATGTTTATACTATGGATGTTTCATGTTTACCGCCCCAGCATTTGTCTCCCTGATTTTTAATCAAAGATCCACCTTCATTCCATATCTTTAGGAAGGAGTTTCTGGGGTAAACCAAGTCTTGGCATTTTTCTGGTCACTGTAATTTGATTCAGTTATGGACATAAGATTTTAGTTGGGCCAATCACAATAAATTTCAGGACTTCTGGTAAAGCTACCAGAAAAGAATTTCACTGTTTCCTTATAGTCTCTTACTAGAAGAATGGGAAATTTAAGCTGCTTACCGACATCTTCCTGACACAAGGAGAAATCTAGTGCTACCTAGACTTAAGCCAACAAAGTTGAAAATAGAGTCAAGAAACAGAAAGAAACAAATCCTGAGGAGGTGGCCCAGTCTCTGAACCCAACTATACCTGAAAATTAATCTAGCTCTGGATATTTATATGTGTTGATAATTTCCTTTTATTCCTTAATCTAATTTTAATTGAGTTAATGGTCTCTGACCACAGAGAGCTTCATAATGGATACAGTATCTATGGTGTCAATTTAAAGGATAGGAAATAGAGAAAATATTTTTTTTATTTGTCTTTTTAAAAATTAATTGTTTATTGAGGTAACACTGATTTATAACATTATATGAGTTTCATGTGCACAGCATTATACTTCTACTTCTGTATACCCTACAATGTGCTCACAAGATAAGAAATAACAAGTGTTGGTGAGGATGAGGTTTGTGGGAATGTAAATTGGTGCAGCCACTATGAAAGTCAGTATGGAGGTTCCCCCCAAAAAATTCAGAGTAGAACTACCATATGATCCCGTTATCCCACTTCTGGGCATTTATCCAGAGAAAATATTTTTCTTAAACACAATTTTCCTTTATTTGAACTGAAACACTCAGTTATTCTGTAATGTGTATAAAAAGAAGAATTTATCGCAGAAAGAGAATAATTATAAAAGCATATGCAAAATACATGTCTAAATCTTCTATTCATATAATTTTCTTGTAAAAGTATCATTATGACATAATTATAGTTTATCCAAATCCCAATGTAAAATTAACATTTCAAAGATATAATAGAATTATAATATTTTTCCTGCAGGCCAAAATATTTTATCAGTTCAACCTAAATTTATAATCTTCCAAACTTCACAGGAAGTATAAGAGACTATCTAAGGGAGGCGGGGCTGCCGAGGAGGAGGAGGAGGGGCGCGTGGCTTCCGGCGGCTGGGGGCGCCTGCGAGCGGAGGGGGGGGCCCTGTCCCGGAGGTGGCGGTGGTGCCATCTTGGCGAAGGGGGGATCAGGAAGTGCGGACGGCGGGGGCGGCAGTGGAGCCTGGAGCGGAGACCAGAGGCTCCCGCCCGCCGGCCCTGGGGCAGCAGCAGCAGCCGGGCTGGGGCAGCAGCTGGGTTGGGGGGGGGGGGGGGGACAGTCCCAGGATGGGGGGCGGGGCCTGGGGCCGGGGCCCTGCCTGAGTGGGAAGCTGAAGCTGCTCCAGTTCCTTCTTCCCCGCGGCCACGAGCGCTTCCGCTTCCGCATTGCCAGCGCCTGGCTGGACCAGCTGAGATGCGAGTTCCCGCTGGCTGAGGCCAGAGGGGCCGAGACAGGGGCCGCGCCCGGACCGCATCTCTCCCCACAGGAGTCGGTGCCTGGGGATCCCGTCCGCATCCACTGCAACATCACGGAGTCATATCCAGCTGTGCCCCCCATCTGGTCAGCGGAGTCCGATGACCCTAACTTGGCTGCTGTCTTGGAGAGGCTGGTGGACATAAAGAAAGGGAATACTCTGCTATTGCAGCATCTGAAGAGGATCATCTCCGACCTGTGTAAACTCTATAACCTCCCTCAGCATCCAGATGTGGAGATGCTGGATCAGCCCTTGCCAGAAGAGCAGCGTACACAGGAAGATGTATCTTCGGAAGAGATGCCTGGGGACACAGAAGACCTAGATCACTATGAAATGAAAGAAGAAGAGCCAGCTGAGGGCAAGAAATCTGAAGATGACGGCATCGGAAAAGAAAACTTGGCCATACCAGAGAAAATTAAAAAGAACCAGAGGCAAGATTACTTAAATGGTGCGGTGTCTGGCTCCGCGCAGGCTACTGACCAGCTGATGAAGGAGCTCAGGAATATATACGGATCACTGAGTTTCAAAGGCGGAAACTATACAGTCGAACTCGTGAATGACAGCCTGTATGATTGGAATGTCAAACTCCTCAAAGTTGACCAGGACAGCACTTTGCACAACTATCTTCAGATCCTCAGAGAAAGGAGCCGACTTCATCCTACTTAACTTTTCTTTTAAAGATAACTTTCCCTTTGACGTGCCGTTTGTCAGGGTTGTGTCTCCAGTCCTCTCCGAGGATATGTTCTGGGCAGAGGTGCCATCTGCATGGAACTTCTCACCAAGCAGGGCTGGAGCAGTGCCTACTCAATAGAGTCAGTGATCATGCAGATCAGTGCCACACGGGTGAAGGGAAAAGCACGAGTAGAGTTTGGAGCCAACAAATCTCAATACAGCCCGACAAGAGCACAGCAGGCCTACAAGTCCTTGGTGCAGATCCACGAAAAAAACTGCTGGTACACACCCCCGAAGGAAGATGGCTAACCCGGGAGTGCCATCTCCTTCCTCCTTCCCCAGGCATCACTGGACCAATTACCTTTGAATGCTGTATTTGGATCTCCCGCTGCCTCTGTGGTTCCCTCCCTCACTTTTCCTGGACATGATAGCTCTGCCTATTGCAGGACAATGATGGCTATTCTAAACGCTAAGGAAAAAAAAAACACAGAACTGTTTCAAGTACTCAAGACTGACTTACAGACCAACCAACCACCTGGCTGGAACCTTTGCTAGCAAGCATTCTTATCAAAGAAACTTTCGAGCCTCATTATATTGCTGGAAACTCAGCTGTGCCCCAGACTAGAACCTCCTTACCTATGCTATGGATTTTTAATTTATTTTCCCTTATTTCATGTACACTGCTTTTTTTGGTTACAGTGTATGATGGATGTGTATGAAAAAAAAATGTATCTTTGGGAAAACAATTACAGTTTGTTAACTTGAAAAAAAAAAAAAGACTATCTGAAACTCTACTAAATTTAAAATGAACAAATTTAATACCAGGTTTATAAACACGACACAAAAACACCTCAGATGACGGAGAGAATAAATTATATCTGTCCTAGAGTCAAGTCTGCATAAACCTATTTTTCTAGATAATATAGGTGAAGTGTTTTTTCTGTAATTGAGTAAAGGAAAGGAAACAATCAGCTTGCCTCGACACAGTGAAAAGTTTTCTTTGACGACCGTCAGTAAAGTGGCCAAGTACCTAATAATTATACTATCAGATGTTAATATTTCACTTCTGGTTGCTTAGCAGCCACCTATATTTTAGAAAATAATATTCTATTTCTCTGACTATATGATGCGTATCATTTTATATTATTTGGAAAATACTGAAAGGTATTAAGGAAATAAAAGCCTGCCATGTTCCAAACACAGGATAGTTATTACTGTTAACAGTGTATTGTATTTCTCTCCAGAATTTATTTTCTAGAATTGTATTGTATATATAATCGTCTGCATCTTGTTTTTTTAATATACACTTATTATATTTGATATTTTCCTATGACAATCATTTGTTAAAAAAAAAAAACTTTCAATAAACATACATCTCACTTTAAGTAAGAGCCAAATTCTTACAGTAGTCTACATGAATTGCATCCTCTCATTATCTGTCTCACCCAACTACCTCCCACTCCTTAACTTTACTCTGGTCGCAACAAATCCACTGCAATTCCTCCAACATGCCATGATGAACCCAAGTTAATGCCTTTGTAGTAGCTGTCCCCTTGGCCTGCAGTCCTTCCTCTCCTGACATGCATGGTTCATTCCACCTCCTCCTCCAAATGGCAAAGTTCTGTGGGATGCACCATGACCTGTCAGGTGACTGTGGTCATGGTCTCTGGAGTCAGAATTCACATACTAGCTGTGTGACCTCGGGAAAGCTGCTGAACCTCTCTGTCCTTTGGGGAATAGCAATAACTATTCTCAGGGCCCAAACTCTGCTCTTTTTTTTTTTTTAAGTCTTTATTGAATTTGTTACAGTATTGCTTCTATTTATTTTATGTTTTGGTTTTTTGGCCATGAGGCACGTGTGATCTTAGCTCCCCAACCAGGGATTGAACCCGCACCCCCTGCATTGGAAGGTGAAGTCTTATCCACTGGACCACCAGGGAAGTCCCCAGCTCTTTTTTTAATGTTATTTTTTCCACAGTCCATTTGTATTTCATAGCATACTCTATTACTTACTGGTTATTACAGTTATTATTATAATTTACTGATATATTATGTTTATTGTGTACTGTCTCATCTCCTCTCACTAGACTGTAAATTCTACAAAGGTAGGTTTTCACCCTGAAGTGTTCCTCAAACAAAACTGCACTAAAAAATACACCCATATACACAAAAAATTAACACTAATATAAAACCTAGAATGCCATCACTGTCCTAAGCTTTTAAAATATATAAATCATTTGCTCCTGCCACAGCCCATGGAATAGGGATTATTATTATGATCTCCATTTTATAGATAAGAAAGTTGGGGCGTTCAAATACATAAGCAGCCTTCCCAACTGGTAATGCTAGTAAGTGGTGAAAGAATTTGAACCCAGGCAGTCTGGCTCCAGACAGAATATTCTTGATCACTATGCTATGCTTCTACTGAATATGTATCAATTGAATGAACTGAACAAACCGAAGAAGGAAGTACTGTCATATCAACAGGATCACGTTTCTTTGATAGTCCCTACCTCCTTCTGAAAAAAAGTGAATTCTAGTTCTTCTAAGATTATCTTTTTCTCACCAGAGGAATGCAGGCAAGAAGGTAGAATAGTGAGGTTTTCATTTCTCATCTCACCTTCAACATGAGATGGGCCACCTTCCTGTTGGCTGAGTGTCCAAATATGTTGGATTTTCCTTTATTATTTTCGTCACCTTCACTCAGTTTCCAGCTCCACACTAATGATTTGCATCTGTAAAGCAAATAACCTTTGCTAGCCAGTGTGTTTTCCCTTTAACTTGGGCATGTTACCTTTTTATTTTAAATAAATATTACAGCACAACTTGCTAGTATACTATTAATAGCAGCAGTTTTCGAGCAACTACATCATAACTGTGTTCAATTCACTGGAATACTGTGTTCTTTTGCCACTCTATACATACTGCCCTTTAATATAATTTCTTTAATTGGGATACGAGTTGCTTGCTGGATGCATTATGAAACTCCACAGGGCTGTATTATGAGAGCAATACTTTCTAGCTGTGCTCAGCTCTGCTCTGCTCTAGCTTTGCTTAAGTATGTCATATGAAGGAGGGAGGAGGGCTCCTCCTTTAATTCTTGAAAGGGAGTAACGAAACTACTGTTCACTGCCCCTCTCACCAAAAGAAAACAAAAATACACTTAAACTTAGCTGTCCTTTAGGACTACCTAGAACACTGTTTCTCAAAACAGAACCCACAGACAACAACTGCATCACAGGCAGCTTGAGTGCTTGTTAAAAAATGAGGACCACTACCCCTCATCCTGACCTTTTAGTGAACTGAAATTTGAGGAGGTAGGACAAAAGGGTTTGCATTTTTAACAAGTACCCCCAAGTAATTTGTGTGTGTATAATATATACATTAAACGTTATTCAACAAATAAATGTTCAGCCTCTACTAGGTGCCATTTCCTATACTGATTTCTGGGTATATAATAATAAACAGAAAGAGATATAATCCCTGTCCTCATAAAATTTCAGCCTAGTGAGGAGCCACGTATTTGTAAATGACCACCACACAAACAAGCACAGACTCTCAACTGGGATCCGGGCTATGAAGGAGAGAAATTCAGAAATATGGACAGTTGGGCAGGAATTTCAAGGAAGGCATCTCTGAACTGAAACCCAAAGCTGAGTATAAATGAACTCAGGAAGAGGGGAAAAGTGGGTTGTGTTCCAGCCAAGAAGAAAATGATGTCATAAATCACATGGGGGTAAAGGAGCTTGGAGAGAGAAGGACTAATGCACAAAGCCCAGGGCATGATAGCAACAGGGCAGGGGAAGCAGATTGTGAGAAGAAGCCATTGAGGTGACAGCTGAGTCTTGTAGACTAGCTCCTCCTTTATTCTACAAATACAAAGGGAACCTCTTGGAGGCTTTAATGGGGGAGAGGACACTGGCAGTGTTATAGTTGACATTAGTCTTATCCTAGAGCTGCACTGTCCAATCAGGTAGCCACTAGCCACATGTCTATTTATGTTTAAATGTAATAAAATTAGAAGTTCAATTTCTCAGTCACACTATTTACATTTCAAGTGCTTAAAAGCCACATGTGGCTGGTAGCTACCTATCTGACAGCACAGATACAGAATATTCATTGTCCCAGAGAGCTCTATTGGCACAGCTGCTCAAAGTGTGGTCTGCAGACCCCAGCGTGGCAGACATCCCCTGAGAGCTAGTTAGAAATGCACAATGTCAAGTCCCACACTGCATTTGAAGGTGATTCTTAGGTGACCTGTATGCATATTAAAGTTTGAGAACTATAATTCTAAAAGGTAACTGACCTTTTAATGGAATCCTATTAATCATTTGCTACTTTGAATGGGGTGAAAAGCACAGAGAAAATTCCAATATAGAGAATGACTGAAGGGATGAGGATATTGCCTGGTACCAATTTGGGCCTCAATTTCATGAGATCTCCTCAAGTCCCCTTAGGAACTCAGTGAAATATACACACCACCTGGTTCCAGTCAAATGCTTTACATTTGGGGGGAAAAAAAGATTGTCTTACAGTTCTTTCCAAATGTGATTTCCAGGTATTGCCCTGCTGTCTTCCCTTCCCATCCTTTCCCCTGTACTATCCCTCTCTAATGTCTTGCTGTTGTGAGTAGGATTGCTACATATCATACCAACAGAATACAGGCTGTGACGCAAAAAGCTTAATTATCATTTTTAGCGTTCCCGGTGAAATGTTACTTGTTAGATTGTTAAAAGAAACTAATGAACTCACTGGCTTCCTGAAATTGTAGTTCTATTTTTCAGAAGTATGGTTGCCTATTTATTTTTAACTGTACTATTATCATACAAATAGATCAACTTGTGGTTTTTACCCATTTCAGACATGTGCTCCACTCCACTTTTATTACACAGTCTGTTACATGACAAAATACCTGAGGAAGCTCACCAAAATCCCAGACTTCTAAACAAAGCATTATAACATATGGGAGGATAGAAAAAACTTCCAAATAGCTAACCTAGGCTCAGGTTTAATATTTGAGCTAAAGAAAGACTAGGATAACAAAATGATAATAATCTTAAAATGAACACTTACTAATCATTAAGGACTGAATGTATCCTCTCAAAATTCATATGTGGAAGCCTTAACCCTCAATGTGATGGTATTGGGAGAGAGGGCCTTTGTGGGGTATGAGGGTCAGATGAGGTTATGAGATTTGACAAAGTGTCTCTCCTTGACCAAATTTTAGTCAGGTTCCTTTGATCCTCTTCCCAACTGGGCCTCAACTTTTGTCCTACTCTTTCTACCTCTGCATTGTACAATTTTAGCAAGAGTCCTGCTAAGTCAATTTAGCCAGAATTTCCCACCTCAATATCTGATCACCCTCAATAGCTAATTGGGTTCCTCTTCCCCCCCTTACCCCAGGTGACATCTGATCTCCCTGGCCCCTTAAGCAAGAATCCTGTTAGGTTCATTTAGCTAGAATCCTCTCTTACCCCTGATGTTTCTTCTTAGCAATTTTCCGTCTACTGACCCCCACCCTGATCCCTGGCTACAAATTCCCACCATTCCTCGCTGTATTTAGAGTTGAGCCACCTCTCTTACTTCAAAATCCCCATTGCAGTAGCCCTCATACCTAGCCTGATAATCCTGAATACAGCTTGCCTTACCACTTTAACAAGGGTCACAATAATTTTTACTTTAATAGGGTGGGATTCTCATGATGGGATTACTGGTATGATAATAGGAAGATATCTCTCTTTCTCTCTCTCTGTCTCTCTCTGTCTCTCTCTCTCTCTCTCACACACACACACACACACATTCTTTCTCTCTCTGTGCCTACAGAAGCATGGAGGAAAGGCCATGTGAGGACGGAGTGAGAAAGCAGCCATCTACAAGTCAGGAAGACAGCTCTCACTAGAAATCAATTTGGCATTTTGATCTTGATCTTGGACTTTCCAGCCTGTAGAACTGAGAGAAATACATTTTTGTTGTACAAGCCACACAGTCTGTGGTATTTTTTATGGCAGCATGAGCAGACTGAGACACTATGTGCCATGCCCAGTGCTACATACTTCACAGATATTGTCTCATTTGATCTTTACCTACATTATTACTAAGCTAAAGTTACTAATATTATAAATGCTTTACAAATGAGGAAACTGAGGCTCACTGAGGTTAAGTGACTTCCCAAAGTCCCTCTGTTATTATTCCAAAGTCATCTCCTATTTACTTTGAATCTGAGTCCAAAGATACCCCATGCAAAGCTTTAAGCAATACGTATGTTAAATGCTAGCAGCTATAGAGCCATCCAAAGCACCCCAAGTACTTGAAATGTTAACACATTTTGACAGCTATATTAAACTATTACCTGCATTTAAACAGATGCTATTATTTTTACAGGTATAATTAGGCTTTATGTACAAAAGAAATATATCTGTGGCTATTCCTTGTTTTTTGGGGTTTTTTTTATTCTTTTTTTCATTCCTTATTTTTATCCAAGAAATCTTACTAATTCGGGTTCATGTAGCACAGACAAGATGGCTTGCTAAACATATAAATGCATATCAAAAGCGAAGTCCTGTATGGATAGGAAACCTGAATTCTAATCCTATTTTGTAACTAATTATGGGACCTTGGGCAGGTCACTTTAGGACAAATCTCATAGGACAAGGTGTTCCCTTATGGGAAAAAGGGGCTGTTGGTCTTTAGCATTACCCCTCCCCCAGAGTTAATACTCTTTGATTTTTGTTCTCAAAGGAAGTCTTATCAAGAACTCCATTATCTCAGCTAGCAAAATAAAATGTTTGATCTTTCTAACAGGTTTAGGTCCTGCCACTTGATTACGTTGAATTTTGGTCCCCAAGGTAAAAAAATGAAAGAATGAAAGAGAGAGAGAAGAAGAAGGAAAGAAAGAAAGAAAGGAAGGGAGGGAGGGAGGGAGGAAGGAAGGAAGGAAGGAAGGAAGAAAGAAAAAAAAGAAAAGAAAGGAAGTCGGTCAATCATATGTGCTATTCTACAAAAAAATAAAAAATAAAAAAATAAAAATAAGAAAGTTCAGACGTCGATTAGCTGATAGAATCTGTCCTGCTATCAAATGTAAAATAATTAGCTGTACTGGTTAGGACTTATTCAGTTACAAGTGACAGAAACCCATTTCAAAATGGATAAAGCAAAAAAACAAACAACAAAATATTTAGTGATATGCACAAATGAAAAGTTCATGGGTGGTATGGCTTCAGGCAAATATCTTTGCCTGCTGGCAAAGCTCTAGGCTTACATGCTCATCTTCACTTTCCCAGAGAGATGTCCCAGAATTAAATCTCATGGGCCAGAAAGGGCCATGTGCCACATTTGAAGCAGTCCTATGGCCAAGATAGGCCATATGCCTATACTTTGAACCAGAGATGAAGGCAGCCTCACTTTAAACACCTAGAAACCACAAGGAAAATCCAGTAAAATTACTGTAAGAATTGAGAATGAATATTTGGCAAGCAAAAAACAGTAGTCATCCACCTTACCAAGAAAAATATTAACAGTAAAGACATAATGGTAAGTGACAAAGTGGTTTCCCCATCTTACTAAAGATAATAATGCTGTAAATTATTGAGCATTTCCTATACATCTGGGATTGTGCTAAATGATGTACACTTGTTATCTACTTTATCTTACATACAGATGAAGAAGCAGAGGCTCAAAAAAGTGATGTCGCTTGCACAGAATCCCTAAAGCTAATAAAAGGCAGAGCTAAAATACAATATGGATTTATCTGATTTCCCAGTTCAGGTTCTTAAGACTCTTAACCACTATACTGCTTGATAAGAACTAACTTGATATCTTATTTTCAGAGAATACAAGAAAACAGAAGCTGCAAAGTAAAATAACTTCATTACGTGGCTTCAAAAAATGATGGTTGTTTGTAACAACAGAAGAGTACAGTAGAATATGGTTGACTAATAATGTCCATAACCGATCTGTGACAAAATCAGTATCATAGTGTCTTAAATAATTCAGATACCTTATTTCCAAAATACAACAGTGTTCCAAAAAATGATTTTCACAATAGATATGTACATGTATGGATGTGTATGTGTGTGTACACAGAAAATTAGAAATCAGTGTTTCCAGAAGAGTTATTAACAATCAGAACATGAGAACCATCCACAGCTCTTACTAGTTATATCAGAATTATGAGTTATATCAGTTACTAGTGATATCAGAATTATTCAAAGTCATACTGGGACATCACTAACCAGTCATCTGAAACTTGGCTGTTCATATGGCTGCAACCCACCAACCTCTACAGCCAGTCATTAAGTTACCACTTACCTAAACAATTTTCTACAGTAAGGTTTGGCAAAAGATGGTCTGTCGTTCAAATCCAGCCTGATGCCTGTTTTTGTCAGTAAAGTTTTATCAGAACATAGCCATGCACATTAATTTACATATTGCTTATTGCTGCCTTTGCACTACAGTGGCAGAGTTAAATAGTTTCTACAGGGACGATCTATCCCCAGAGGCTGAAAATATTTGCTATTAGTCCTCTACAGAAAAAGGTTGCCATGTTCTAGAATATGGCATGCATGCTTCAAGGAGGATTTGAATGTTTAAAGATAAATTCCAAAAACCCAGAAATTTTTCTCCTAGTTTGTAAATCACTGGGAAGGAAACTAATATTTTATGAATACATATTGAATTTCTCATGCTATAAAAAGAATGTGATATCATACCTCAAACTGACCTTTGAAAATGCAGTAATGACGTGTTTATCAGGCAAGCTGCTCCAGAACAGTTGAGATGCCAGAAGTGTCCTCTCCTGCTTTAGGGCATCTTACTTTATATTGTTTCTATTTAGACCTTTAAAAAAGGAGTTAATGAGCTGAAACCTTTTCATTTACTCTCTTTGGGGCAACTGTCAATTGGAGCCTATGACATGTACTTTTTCTTGAAAAGTTTCCTTAAAATCTTTTAAACCTTAAAACTTTCCTTAACAGTTTCCCTTTCATTGGTTTCTACAAATTATATATACCTTGTTCCCCTCCCATTAAATCATGTTGACCCTGGAGTCATATATAAATTAGACATGTTCAACTCTTAACAGGCATTCATGGCTACTGAGGGACTTGTCCTTTGAAAGATTAACTGGGCACTTGGCCTTTATTGGTCTGTTCTTGGAATTACTGTGTTTCATCTGTTTTCCTTAAGCAGCTTGGGCTCTGGATGACCCACTTTCAATAAAGAAGGCTATTTGCTTAACAGAAGAGCGTACTGTATTTTCCCTGATTCTGAATTAAACTCTAGGGATAATGTTTCCGTTTTTTACACGCAGACTCATTACTCCAACCTTCCCTGATTGGGTGGAAGGAGGATATTTTAGATGTGAAATTCAAGTTCTGATACTCTATCCTAAACTCTAGACTGCACAGGGAATCCCTGATCAAATTTCCAGCAGTTACATGAGACATATTAGGCATTAGGGTATACCACTGAGAAATATCTCTTTGGTATGCAAGTTGCTGCAGACATTTCACTTGTGCTATTTAAATAAACTAGTCATGTTTCATCATGCACCATAATGTTTCACTGTCAGGCACACAAACCTTAAGAACTTTCATATTTTCAGCAAACTCAAGAGAAAAGCCATGAATTTGAAAATGTATGTGTTCACCCCAAGCCAGAGCAGAATATAATCCCCCTCAAAGGAGGAACACATTTTTGGCTACCAGAAAAGCAAAACAAACTACAATCCTTAGAATATTTTAAAATCAGCACAAGAAAGCTGTTGACAAGGAAAACAGGATTGCAATGTGGATGAGAGAATCATATCTCCCAGTTAAGATCTTACTAAGAACAATTCATTCATTTCTGCATGTTGCTCCACTTACAGAAAGAAATTGTGCCCCCCATTCCAATTCCAAATACTCCAAAGGAGCATTTGCATCAGTCCTCATATCTGTAAATTACACTCCTGGAATGTCAATTTCCTGGTACTGAAACTGCTAAAATGCAAATAGGAATGCTTTCACTGATCCTACAGTTACATATGTCTTGATAAGACTTCCTTAAGGCTTGTTTGAAAATATACTGAGTGAGTTCGATATATTTTTTCTCGACCAAACATCCATCCAAGGAGAAAACTGTGTCACCATGAGGTGGCAATCTGTTCCAGCAGTCAGCATGTGACAAACAAACCAGATGGAGACAGGTCTTTCTTTACCACTCTTAGAAGAAATGCATTCTCTTTCCACTGAGGATGCCCAGCTGCTCATGGGTAACCCTGGAGCTTTAAGTATATTTGCTCCAAAAAGGCAGAGTCTGTCTGAAGGTGCAGTCAGCACAAAGAGCAGAGTTAGGGGACTCAGAAAGACAAATCCCAAAGGGCATCATTTAAGTCCAAGAGTGAAGTGCTACCTAATGGAAGAACCACCGTAACTTTTCAGTTAGTTGAAGTTAATAAGTTCACTTTTTGCTTAAGCTGTTTAGAGATGGGTTATTGTCACTTGCAAGAGGATAGTCACAAGGACAAGGTATTTTTACAAATGCTCAAAACATAATGAAAGCTCTATTATGATATGTTTATCAGACATCAAAATTTTGAAGATATGTGATACCTGACAGGAACATTTTGTGAGGGAGGAGGAGGAAGAATCTAGAAGAGTAGGCACAATCCATAGGCTCTGAATGGAATGCAGAATAATCAGGTACCCAGAACAGAGAGGTGGGGGGCTGGTAATGGGAGGGGCATTAAAAAGGGAAGGGAGCAGAGGTAGAAGACATGTTTTCATGTACTTGAGTGCAGTGTTTGGGGTTAGGAATGATTTAGCAAAATGTGAGATCTACAGTTTTATGCAGCTCAAACTAAACTACTACAACAAAACTATTTCTCCACTGATATTACCTCTGCCATGAGCCAGGGTGTCCATTATGTTAATATTCATTTCATATTTTTTACCTTATTAAGAAATACCTCTACCACTTATCGGTTCAGAGCTTTCCAACCACTACACTGAGCTACTTGATGACCTTTCTCTCTGTGGATGAACAGGTGGGGCCTGGAATGGCCAAACCCTTGAGCACATCATTGTGAACCATGAAAAGCCATGAACAGTAACAATGGGAATCACTACAGTCATATATGTTTTGTTCAAGTCATTTTACCTCCCTAAGACTTAGTTTACTCATCTGCAAAAAGGAATAGAATATAGAGATGATATATTATAGAGATTTGCAGTGAAAATTACACTCAATATAAAATAATATATGAAAATGGTCTATGTGGTGCCATAATACAGTAGGTACTAATTAAATTATAGCTGCTGTATTTTCTATAAACACATTTTACATTTGTTTGCCAATTACATTTGCATTTGTTTGTAAATGCACATATTTAAGACAGAATTTACTTTTCCCAGACAAAATGTATACGTGAAAGGATCTATAAAAGGAAAAATCTTGATTTTTCAAAATCCTATATTGTTGTCATGGTTAAAATACTGGAGTTTCAGAAGAAAAATGCTTAGAATCATGTAAATATCTAATTAACCCATCCTCCTAATCAGGTTATTTATTTTTTATAAAGCAGTTATTCACACTGAAATTATCGAATGGCACAATAGAACAAAATTGGGTTTGCGCAATAATTTGAGGCAATCATGTTTTTATAAGTAAATAATATGCATAAATGAAACAGATTAATAATCTAATTATATTATGACTTCTTTTAGAGCCCGTACATGTCCTAATTTCAAAAATGTGTATGTTAATCATGCTGTTTAACAGTGCAATCACAAAGGTCAGTGTACTTTACAAAAGCTTATAGGGGTCTAACAGACTTGCAAAAGGTATTTGTCTCAGCAGAAAGCTAGCATTTGGAAGTCAATGAAAAACCTGCAAAGTTGTGAAAGCAAATACAGAAAGAAGTGTCTATGCATAAAATATTCAGCAAGATAATAAGGTAATACGGCATTGGTGAACTTTATTTTTTTATTGAAGTACAGTTGATTTACAATGTTGTGTTAATTTCTGCTATACAGCAAAGTGATTCAGTTACACACACACACACACACACACACATATTCTTTTTTTATATTCTTTTCCATTATGGTTTGTCATAGGATATTGAATATAGCTCTCCGTGTTATACAGTAGGACCTTGTTGGTTATCCATTCTTATATATAAAAGCTTACATCTGCTAACCCCAACTTCCCACTCCAACCCTCCCTCAACCCTCTCCCCCTTGGCAACCACAAGTCTGTTCTCTATGTCCATGATTCTGCTTCTGTTTCATAGATAGGTTCATTGTGTCATATTTTAGCTTCCATATATAAGTGATAACATATGGTATTTGTCTTTCTCTTTCTGACTTACTTCACTTAGTATGATAATCTCTAGTTGTATCCATGTTGCTGCAAATGGCATTATTTTGTTCTTTTTTATGGATGAGTAGTATTCCATTGTATGTACCACATCTTCTTTATCCATTCATCTGTCGATGGACACTTAGGTTGTTTCCATGTCTTGGCTATTGTGAATAGTGCTGCTATGAACTTTGGGGTGCATTTATCTTTTTGAATTATAGTTTTGTCTGGATATACGCCCAGGAGTAGGATTGCTAGATCATATGGTAGTTCTATTTTTAGTTTTCTGAGGAACCTCCATACTGTTTTCCACAGTGGCTGTACCAACTTACATTCCCATAGCATTGGTGAACTTTAAAAATTGTAATGCAGAATGCATATGGAAGAGAACAAAAAAAAAATTTCAATGGCTAAAGATTTGTGACTTTTTTCTGGGATGAATATAGTAAAAATCAATGAAGAAAAAGTTGAACATAAGTATAAAAGAGATACTATGTTTTTCTGGTAATAGAAATGGCAATTAAATATAAAGTACTTGCTTCTCATCCAAGTCTCCTCTTCCTCTTTACCCCAAACCCATCCTTCAGCACAGCCTCTACCTTCTCTCTTTTATAATGCACTTTCTGAAACTGAAATAAAACATACAAACACAAAAATGCATACAGAAATTTATAATCATTTTTGAAGCTTTTATAAATGGACTCACACAATATGTATACTTTCTTTTGGGGTTTCCTTCACAAATTATTATGGTTGTGAGATTTTCTTCCATGTTGTTACATGTAGTAGTAATTTTCATTGCTCTAATGTATATACCACAAGTTTTGCCATTAAAATACTGTATTGTTATAAATAGCCTGGACCACCTTTTCTACTTATGTATTTTTGGAATATAACTAGGAGTGGAATTGCTGAGTCAAAGCACTGTGGAGCTCATCCTTTAGGTTTCCAAACTGATAGTGCTAACTTACGCTATTGCAAGCACTGCTTGGATGTTTCCATGGGTCCATAAGCCCCTCATTAGTATTACCATGTTTACTTTGTTTTGAATTTTAGCCATTTTTTATATGTAGTGACATCTCACTGGGTTCCTGTTTTATTGAGGTATAGTATACATGCAACAAAAGGCACATAAGTGTCGATGGGTTTTGACAAATTTATTTACCCATGTAACTACTATCCAAAGCAAAATATATAGAATATTTCCATTATCCCAGAAAGTTCTCTTGCCTTTTTCCATTCAATTTCATACTCTCACCTTAAGAATTGCTGTCCTGATTTCTGTCACTATAGTTCTCTTCTTGGACTTCAAATAAGTAAAATCCTACAGCGTAAAATCACTTATGTGTGGCTTCTTTTGCTCAACATTGTGTGCTCGACGTTGTGTTTATAACATTCGTCATGGCATGTGTCAGCATTATTAATTTCCTTTTCGTTGTCAAGCAATATTCCATTGTATGAATATACCACAGATTGTTTATTCCATTCTCCTTGTGGATGAGCATTTGAGTTGTTTCAAATTAGGTTATGGTGAACATTTTTATAAATCTTTTGCAGACAGAGGTTTTTATTTATCTTGGGTAAATACCTAGAATGGAATTCTCAGGGTGTGAGATAGAATGTATATTTAATTTGATAAGAACTGCCAAACAGTTATGCAAAGTATTTGAACAATTTAACCTTCCTACCAGCATTTATGAAAGTTATAGTAGCTCCACATCTTTGCCAACAATTAGCATTGTCACTCTTAACGGATATATCCATTGCAGTGGGTGTAAAATGATACATGATTGTGGTTTTAATTTTCTGATAATGAATGTTAAGCATTTTTTTACATGCTTGTGCTTATTGATCATTCTTATATCTCCTTTTGGGAAGTATCCGTTCAAAAGTTTTACCCTTTTTATTGAGTAATCTGTCTTTATAACATTGATAAGTAGAAGTTCTTTATATATTCTAGATAAAAGTCCTTTCTCAGATTTATGCATTGTAAATATTTTGTTTCAGTCTGTGACTTGCCTATTCATTTTCCTAATTTCTCTCATAAATAGAAGTTTTATCTTTAACGTTGATAAAGTTCATATTATCAATTTTTGTAATGACTAGTGCTTTTTTGTGTCTGTCCAATAAATATTTTCTACTCAAGATGACAAAGACATTTTCCTACAGATTTATGGTTGTAGATTTTAGATGTAGGTCTTTGATCTATCTTGAATTAATTTAATTTTGGAGTGATATATGGAATTGATTCAGCATTATTTGTTTAAAAAAACTTTCCTATCCCATGGATTTAATTTCACACCTTAGTTTAAAATAGCTGGCTGTATATATAGGTCTATATCTCAACTCCATTTGGGTCTACTGATCTATTTGTTATTCCTTATACTGATACTACAGTCTTAATTAACGTAGCTTTATAGTGGTTCTCAATAGCAGGTAATATGTCTTTCAACTTTGTTCATTAAGAAAAAAATATACATGCTTTTATATAAACATATATTTTATTATATTTTATATAAATATACATATCCTTTGCAATTGCATTTTAATTTTAGAATAAGTTCATGAATTTCTTCAAAAAATACTGCTGGAATTTTGATTGGGACTGAGTTGAATCTAGATTTCTGACTGCTTTTGTGATTTATTATTTATCTTTTGTTTTCAGCAATATGACATATCTCGTATTTTTCTTTGTATCTATGTTTCTTCGGTTTTATAGCACTTCTTTTTTTTTTAAATTAATTAATTAATTTATTTATTTTTGGCTGTGTTGGGTCTTCGTTTCTGTGCGAGGGCTTTCTCTAGTTGCGGCGAGCGGGGGCCACTCTTCATCGCGGTGCGCGGGCCTCTCACTGTCGCGGCCTCTCCCGTTGCGGAGCACAGGCTCCAGACGCGCAGGCTCAGTAGTTGTGGCTCACGGGCCTAGTTGCTTCGCGGCATGTGGGATCTTCCCAGACCGGGGCACGGACCCGTGTCCCCTGCATTGGCGGGCGGATTCTTAACCACTGCGCCACCAGGGAAGCCCCTATAGCACTTCTTGAATCTCTGCCTTGAACACTCTATTCAGTTTTTTTAACATTCTTAGTCTCAATATTCTCAACTATTGTTTCTGCCCAATTCACTCTTTTGTCCACTTCTAAGACTCCAATTACATATCTGTTAGACATTTGTACTATATTCTAAATATCCATTATGTTTTCTAAATTTTCTATCCTTTTGGAGCTTCACCTTCAGTTTGAATATTTTCTTTTGACTTATTTTCCAGCTTCTTCTTTCTTCAGCTGTATCTAGTCTGTTGATAAACCCAACCACTTAGTTTAATAAAATCTCCACTGTTGAGATCTTAACCACTCATTTTATTACTTAAGTTCTAGAATTCCCATCCTTTAATATTTCCAGTTCTCTGCTAAAATTCTCCATCTTGTCACAATTTCTGAACATATTAATTAAGCTATAGTTTATAACTCTAATATGTGGTTGTTCTCTTGGCTTTTTTTTCTTGTTTTTGGCTGGTTCTTGATGTTTTGCACCTGATTGTTTTTTATGGAAGTATAGTTGATTTGAAGTGTTATATTAGTTGCAGGTGTACAACATAGTGATTTGATATTTTATAGATTATACTCCATTTATACTTATTATAAAATATTGGTTATATTCCCTGTACAATACATCCTTGTATCTTATTTATTTTATACGTGCCTGATTATTTTTTATTGCTCACCCACATTGCCTACCATTGTATAGAAAATTGGTATCAATCATTTGAAGCTTTAACTAATGTCATCTTTCTCCAGAGAGGAATTATTTTTGTTATCATGAAGCAGGGGGGTACATTGCCATAATCCACACAGGAGTTGAGATGATTTTAAGCTGGGCATTAGTTATTATGAGAGCTTATTTACTTCCCATTCAATATCACACGTAGAATGCACTACCTTTAGATACCAACTGACAGATCGGGGTATTTACCCAGAGCCCTTAATTCCATAGTTTCCCCAGCAACATAAGACAGCCCATATTCTGCTCAGTTGATTATCCTCTCAACCACTGCTTTAGCATTTGGCATTAATTTTACTGGTAGAAGTGGCTCCAGATACTGAAATAACCTCCCTTGGTATTCCTCATTTTCTGTCTCTTGGTTCTTTAAATTTTCAATGTATTGGTACCTTTTTTATGTCTTAAAACAGATAATTTTCTAAATATTTTTCTAGCTTATTTCATTGTTCTCAGCAAAAAGGCTGTTCTGAAACCTAGTTAGTCATTACTAGAAGCAGAATTTCTGTATCATCGCTTAAAAAATAAATATTTGTAGAAGTTAATGGACCAACTTTCAAAAATATTAAAATATTATCCTGTCTGATAAATCTAATAGAGACAAGATTTCCCTAATGTAAATTCAGTTCAATGACATGCAAAAAATTTAGCTGAGATATGTCAATCTGTAATTGGTAATTTATGATATTGCTTGATGATAAGGAAAAATGCAACTCATGAGTGTAACTTACTGAGAATAGAGCAAGATGAAAAAAAAAAAAAAAAAAAAAGAACCAAAACCAAAAAAAACAGCATAGTAATAGCTGAAAGAACTGAGCTGAAATTTAAACCACCACCCACCAAAGACAAGACAGATCTTACAGTTCAGATGTATCGAGACTGATTGCCTCCCAAAACAAAAACATCCACATTCCCAAGAGGATTATAATAGAAACCAGAGTGTATACGATATAACATTAACAATGACCAACATACAACCCAAAATTGACATGGAAAGACATAGGAAAAAGAGACTCATTTTTAAGTGAAAAGACAACAGATGCCAAGGTCAAGATGACCCAGATTTTGTAATTATCCAACAAGGACTTTCCAGCAGCTATTTTAAATATCACTATTTGTTATAACTTTCATAACAAATATACTGAAATGAATGTAAAGATGAGAAATATCAGTAGAAAATGAAACTATAAAAAATAACTAAATGAAGCAATTATACTCCAATAAAGATGTTAAAAAAAAATAACTAAATGAAAATTTTTAAAGTAAAAAGTACACTATCTTACTTACATAAATAGTTTACTGAATGGGCTCAAAACCAGAATATGTATATATATATATATATATATATATATACATACACATATATATACATATACACATACATATATAAAAGGTGTAAAGTAAGTTACATTGTTGTCCTAGAAGAAGAGAATAAACAGTTTAGGACAGAAGTGTATTTGTAGAAATAACATTTCAAAATATACTAAATTTGGTGGGAATCATAAATTTATAGAATCTAGAAACTCAGTAAATTCCAAGTAGGATAAATACTAAGGAAAACATGCATAGATACATAATAATCAAAATGCAAAAACTCAAAGACATTACAAACGAAACTTAAATACGTTAAAGAGAGGAGGAAAACCATTTAAATCACTTTTGTCCTAAAGGACAAAAGTTCTTATTTCCTCAGCTGCCAGAACTTGTTGGCTACTGAACACTCACAGAAGAGACCTGCTCAAGAACTGCCCTCATTCACAGGGGCTCCCTCACCCCCATTGCGCCTCTGTCCCAGGGGCCCCCACATTCAGTGACTGGTCTGTGCTGGGTACAAAAGTCCAGCCGCCTCGCCGGAATTCAGGACAAGTCTGAAGGGTCACTGCAGCTCCACAGCTCCCCACAGAATCAGCCTTTGTTCTCACAACATCACAGTACAACTTTTTTCTCTGCGTGATCTTATTTCATCCCTCCCTGGTAGGTGCTGCTCGAAAGGCACTCCCCAAAAAACCTTGTGCACGCAAATCTCTGTCTCCTAGTCTGTTTCCTGGGTAACGTGACCTAAGAGAGTTTATCATACACAGAACCCTTCTAAAGCTGAGTCCTTTGAAAAAACTGCAAAAGATGAGGGGGTGAGAAAAGAACAAGCATAACAACAACTTTCAGTTGAAAATAATCACTTAGATTGTTTCTCTCAGTATGATGGGCTAAATAAAACACAGTCATGGAAAGCCAAATGACAGTGTTGAGACCCACTTTCCATCTAGACTCTACCAACTCTAAGAGCCATACGTGGGTTCCATCTACCACCAGTCTGCAGTGCCAAAGATAAAATAATAGAACACGACTGGAAATATATGAAAAAATGAGAAAATGCTCCCTTAAGCCATAAAGCGTGTAGAGAAATAGGTGCTGAGTTATCATAAGAAGCCACAGTTATTCACTGGCATTCACAGCAAATAGACCAAATCTTCCTTAAGAGGCAATGACAGCTTTATGCTGGAAAAACCATCTCAAATTCTTTTCTTAGGTCAAGCATATAAAAAAAAATTACAAAAACATTCTCAATAAGTCTAAAATGGGGATTAAAGGTGTTTTGGTTGAGGTTTTTGCTTACCCTGTTTCTTCCATTTGAAAAAAAATCCAGTCTTCTTAATAATCCCTTTCATTATATAGCTCCCTAGAGTTTACAGCACACTATTATATACAGTATCTCATTTATATTTTTGTTACTGCCCACACAGTACACGATTATTGTAGAATTATTAAAAAACACAGAGAAGCAAAAAGTAGGTAACAGATTATAGGTAATCCTAGTAACAAGATAAATATTGGAGGCATATTTTCTTTTGCCTTCTTAGTATTCCATCCTCCCAAAGAGCCCACTGTTTTTCCTGTAGAAAACTCAATTCAGTCCTCCGCAATTCAATCCAAGTGTGGGTATGACGTACCCTACCCTTTACTCAACAAAAGCGTGTTTGTCCCAGGCCTAACTAATCAAATCTCAAAATGATTGGTTCAGGGAACAGTATGAGGCAAGACAGGCCAGTGAATGTTGGGATGTTTGAGGCAGCAATTAAGGAAGATTTTTTTTTTTTTCCAGCTGGGGATGCTAACCTGGTAGGCAGTGGATTTCCATGTGGCCATCTTAGTCAACATATGTGGTGGTCCTATCTGAAATTAAAGCTAACACAATGGAAGCAGAGTACAGGTGAAGCCTAAGAGCTCATTTAAGCCTTTGAATCCAGTTGTGCTCAAATCTCTTTTGAACTTTTCAGTTTGAATGAGTTAATACAGTCCCTTTTTTCTTAAGCCTATTTGAATTTCATTTGCATTACTTACAATTGAAAGAGCTCTAATAATACATAACTGTTCATGATTTGCTTATTGTTTTTCCTGGTTATATTTAGATAGATATACACAGTTTAATAAACCACAGAAAAACAATAAAATTTGGAAGTATTTCATCTTTATGCATAAAACCATCCAGCATAGCAGGTAAGGCAAATATTATTAATTCTATTTTACAGATAAACAAGGAACAAAGGACAAGGCTAATATGTCATATTTTGGACTGGAACCTATGTCTTTCTAATATCTGATATTTTTTGTATTATATGACATTGCCCTTCCCACTGTCTCATTATTCTAACCATTTATTTCCTGAATATTAATAAGGATTACCTACCATCTGAGAGTAAAAGTGAAGGAAGAAATTGTGAGTTTATAAAGAACTTTATCAATCCTCAGAATGAGAATTCTAGAAAATAATGATATTGCAAAGAGAGCTAGGACCTCCAAAATTATGGATAGAGGTTTAAAAATATCCATTCCTTCATTCAACATCTATGTGTTTTGTGCCTTCTTTGTACCAGTGTCTGTCTCAGAACACTGGGAATGCAACTAAGAGCAAACCCTAATTTGTCCCTACCCTCATGGAGTTAGAGAACAGAAGGAGACAGAACACATCCAAGTATGTACACAAATGACATGAAAATTCCAACTCTGACATGTACTTTGTAGAGGAGATATTTTGCTGCTAAAAGAGTTCATATTAGGGCAGTTTGATTTAATGAGGAGAGTTAAGGAATGTCCAAGGGAGGAATGATGCTTAAACTGAGACCTTCAGGATGAGCAGACTTAAAAGGTGATGGAAAAATATTCTAAATGGAGGCAACAGCATGTGCAAAGATCCTGTGAAGGTGGGAGGGTTGATGAAGAATATGTAGGACCAGGAGAAGGTCTGTGAGTCTGGACTGTTTAAAGCAAATGGTACCATGACTGAAGCTGTGGCTGGCTTTCGTTTCTTTAGAACTTAGATTTCTAAGATTAGGTATCAATTTTTAAAGTGGACTCAGTCCACTCTGTCCCGACATATAAGTAGACATTTTCCCCACACAAGTTAGCTACCTGTTGTTACAAAAATCTGTAAAGAGATTCTTTTAAAAGAATATAACTAAGTTAACAGTTTTTTTTTTTTTGCTTTGCAATATGTAGCCTATCCTTTTCTTGCCTCAATTTAAAATATTTTAAGACAATACCTTTTCTGTGCTAATGCTTCCTAGAATTACACAATTTTATATATGGAAGAGCTCGTAAAGATTTTCTAAAATAATCCGTTAATTTTAAGGATGGAGAAATTAACCCCCCAACCCTACTCCCTCAGTGTGACTTACACAGTCACCCTGTTAAAATGGCACAAATGACTAGTTATTTCTCCAAAAATCATTTTTGCCAAACTAAACCCCAATTTCTATATCCAACTATTATCTTGTCAATTCTTTAATCCTTTTCATTGACTCTCTCGTTTTCCCACATCTTTTGTTAAGCTGTAGAGCTCAAAGCATGTCACGTACGTAATGACAGCCAGCGTACTGAAATGAAACATCAAAATGAAAACTCTGCAGTTTTTCACATTGTATCCCTAAAATATTTGTGCCTAAATGTTACGAATGTGTTTAATATTGCCATCTAAATAAGACTGTAAGTCTTATTACAGACGTGTAAAAAGCTCTGTGATAATACAACTACAGTTGACTTTGTAAACTCATATATTAGGAGGCATATGTTACTCAATCTATTTTTAATAAGAAATTGTCTTAACAGTACATTTGAAAAGAGATCATAAATACGGGAGCAAGAAAGAGATAAGATTTGTAACGAGAGAGTTAAAAACATCTGTTATAAAAGTAATTGTTTAAATTTTCCTTTTCTTTCATATAAGTTAAATATTTCACAATGAATTACCTAATAATTAACAGATTTATTGGCAGCCTGAAAATTCACATTCATTGTAAATTTATTCAGCCACTTCCCCTTGCCCTTAACTCCTTTTCAGAATCAGTTTTTGAGTTTAAGTCTGCCTTGGTTTTTTCGTATCACCCTTCGTTTATTTTATTTTTTGATAATAAGATGGATTAAAAATTCTGAGCAATTATAAATGGAGCCATCCTCCAGCTATCATGAAATAATTACACTGACAAAAATGTTGCTTTTGCATAGTGTCACATAAGAGATAAAGTAACATAAAAAGCAAGCAAATTGATTCTCCATATTGTACATAAATTAATAATTTATCATAGTAATACCAGGAAATAATAAAAATTAAAGAGTACATTAAAATTCTAATGAAAAGCAACCATCCTCACAATTGCACTCTTTATGTCATTTTTTTGTAATTTTGAATAAAATTTTTACAGCTCTATTTCTTGTGTCGTTAACCTCAGTCAGTATAATAGTTTTGTCAAGGTAAGATGGACATATCATCACCCATGCCCTTCCATTCCATCTTCTCCCACTACTTTTAACCTTCTATCTTTTCTCAAATATTTCTTTGTTTGCATATTTTTAAGATTAAAATTAACATTATATTCTGGGTGTACTCTGATGCTTTCGCAAAAATGTTCCTGTAAAAGGGTTTCATCTTCAAGGAATTCATGGAAAAGACTCTGACAAGTACAGGTTTCTGGTAACTGACTATACTGCTGAACTGAATGAATAAGCATTTTCAGAACTCTAATGGAAAACTGATGAATTCATAAAAGTGCTAACAAAAGATCAAGATGAAAAAAAAATTAATTACATGGGACTGAGTGAACTGATGAGGATGATTATAATTTTTGTGACTTTCTGTTTGAATAAAAAAAAAAATCCCACAAGGACTCAGAGGCAAAAAATATACAAAAAAAAAAACAAACAACATAAAACAATATTATAGTCTATATTCATAATTGTGTCTGAGCTTTTGTACAGATTTATTAATAAAGTTGAAAACTAATAGTCTGTATCAATATTATTATGAATGTCCTAACTTCACATGTCTTTGCCATATTGAGAACTTTCTACTTTATTGTAGCTTATTTCGATTCCACAGTAGCTGTGAGGAATAAGTCAAATAAAATTACTTTTCTTACACTCCTTTACTTCAAACCATTCCACATATTAGTCTGCTTCATATTTTCCTATACAAAATTTGATTTTTCCTGAACAATCTAATCGCCTTTCCTTTTTCTTCTTGACCAAAAACCAAAACAAGAAAAAGCTTCACCATAGCTTCAATTTATCATATACCTATTGACAAAAATATCACATATTATATAAGATCTTTTCCCCCAAATATAAAAATCCCAAAGTGCTATAATCTTCTCCAATCTTAGAGTCATGTGGTCAAAAGCTGTTAACCTAGAACTTCTCCACTCTCCTAGGCTATAACTATACTTTCCTGGATCTCATGAGCTTTGTTTTTCTTGGTTTTCTTCCTAATTTTGCTAGAGTATTTCAAGAAATTTCTACGAAAAGATACAAAAATGGTAAATGCTGACAGTCTTGAACATTTTAAATGTTTGAATTGATTGATATTTTGGATGAATATAGAATTCTAGATTTAATATATTTTTTTCTCAGGACTTTAAAGGTATTGCTTCATTAACTTTTATCATTCCATGTTACTGATACCTGCCTGCTTTGCTTTACTTTGTACATATTCTATCTTCTGTTTAAGTATTTTTCAACTTAGTTTCAGAGTCTTCTCATCATTCATGAAATCACATAAATGTGACAAGGTGTAGCAATTTTCATGTTCATCAACGAACACTTTTATGTTAAAGACTCGTAGTTCCCTTCCACAGTGTGAGATTTTCTTGTGTAATTTCTTTGATGATTTTTCTCTGTCTGTTTTCTTAACTCTTTTTCCAGGGCTATAATTCTGATGATGAATGTTCTATACTAGCTATCTGTTTCTCAAGTTTTTTCAAATAGTTTCTGTGTCTAATATTTTAGCTCTTCATTCTGGGATATTTTATTTAGATTAATTTCCAACTCTTCAATTGATTTAAAAATTTTGCAATCATATTTTTAACTTATAACAGTTATTTTCATGCTCTATAATGCTTTATATCACCTAGTCTATTCTTCATGTTTTATGAGTACAATCGTTTACCACTCAAGGAAGATTAAAATTAGTTTTTCAGGTTTTATTATATTCTGTTTTGAAGACATCACTGTTTTATTTTTAAGAGACAGTTTTAAAGAATTATTTCTGTATCCTAAGGAGGTCAGTTTTTCTTCAATTTACATCTATCTTTTTCATTATTCTAGCTTTCTTCATAATTCAGGTGATATCTAACTACCATTTCTTATTTAAGAATAAAGAGCTGAGAGGACTACTTTAGGTAGCTAATATGAGTTTCTTTTGCTTTTTAATAACTTTGTCTTTTTTCTAACAGATCTTTTCTCAGAGTGGCACGCCAGATTAGGAAGTCTGGTGTTAACTATAAGGCTTCAATTTAGGGTGATTACGCAAGAAAATGCTAGCAGGCCAAGCATGGTTCTATTAAATGACAGAATTAAGAAGGGTTTTATTCCAAGTCGCCATCACATGTACCAAATGTATTAGTTCTCCCAAGAGACTGCATCTGATTTCTTTATAGAAGACCCTCCTGGATTGGTAGTGGCTGTTTATACTGGGTTGTTTCCTGGTCAATCAATCCCCCAATTCCTACATTCATTCTCATTATTTCTCTCTTTCCTTTCTTCCAACTCCAATTTGAGCACCTTTCTGAAGTTTTCTTTTGAAGACCGAATCTTACCTCCACAAGAGTTCTCTAGGGACATATGTTGGGCTACAGCTTCTACGAGTCTGAAGTACATTCATTGTTCAAACAACAGACTTTCTAGCTTGCAGAAATGTCTTGAGATCTCACGTGTTAATTCTCTTTGTCGTTCTGGGTTTATTATTATTTGCACTTCAATGCCATGATCATAATGGGACCTCTGAGGAAGAGATCCAAACTTTCCAGCTTCCAAAACTGAGCTAGAAGCTAAAATTATTTAAGTTAATATGTTCAGCGAATTTTCATCCCTTTTGTAATGTTGTGGCTGAATTTCTTTCTTCTGTGTCATTTGCTGTGATTTCCTGAAATGTGCTTTATAATATTGTTGTTACACATTACTTTTGAGTGGTTTGATCTAACCTTTGTATTTTTTTTTTTTATAAATTTATTTATGTATTCTTGGCTGTGTTGGGTCTTCGTTTCTGTGCGAGGGCTTTCTCCAGTTGCGGCGAGCAGGGGCCACTCTTCATCACGGTGTGCGGGCCTCTCACTGTCGTGGCCTCTCTTGTTGGGAGCACAGGCTCCAGACGCGCAGGCTCAGTAATTGTGGCTCACGGGCCTAGGTGCTCCGCGGCATGTGGGATCCTCCCAGACCAGGGCTCGAACCCGTGTCCCCTGCATTGGCAGGTGGATTCTCAACCACTGCGCCACCAGGGAAGCCCCCTAACCTTTGTATTTTTAAGTGTCACTTGAGGGAAATAAAAACACATTAAGCCAAATACTGGAGCAAAATTGGTAAACCCTTATTATTTATAAATTAGTAGCTTTTTAGAATGTACTGGGGTCTACCATAAATTATATGGGCATATTCTTTTTTCCTTTGGCTACCATTTCACCATATTGACAGCAAATTAGTGGAAAATTAATCTATCTGTAACAGATGCTGTCAGAACCGTGCCCATTCCCCCATTACTAATTCAGTGTTCACTGGCTCATCTTCCAACCTGCAGCACCTACACTGCTTTGCCTGAGGGTTTTCTCTGGCAGGATGAAACCTGCTTTTCTGACTATACAACAGATTAAAAGTGCTGAGGATTAACAACCTCAGGAACAACACTCAACTAATGAATGACTGACAGGTGTTTGGGGTATAAATACCTGGTGGCAGGTATTTATTTCTCAGGTGGCAGAATTCTGAGGAGTGGCTTCCAGAGCTTCTCCAACTATTTATGTGACTGTCTGGCTTGAAAAGTAAGCACTGACAATGTCTTTCTTTCTCTGCTCAAGTCTCCTCTTCAGCACCTGGAGTTACCTCCCAAATAAACTACCTGCAGTCAAATCTTGTCTCAAGTTCTTCTGGAGGCACCCAAATTAAGACACCATGTGACACAGAAACAAACTTCAGTTGCTTCATATATTAAGATTCTTTAGCAAGTAATAGTGGCTACAGGAGATAAAGCACTTGATTCCTAACACTGATCTCACTTTCTAGATGTTTTACTAATGAGTTAACAAAATCCCATTACTACTCACTGTTAATGCCTCCCCAAACCCAGAATGAAGCAACTGAGTGGACATCCACTTTATTTTTCCTTTTTGTATTGAGGAGTATTGGAATCTGAAGGTTAATATAAAGAAGACAACAAAGGAAATGACTCAATCAACTAAAGGCTCCAGGGCTACATATTAAATTGAGAAAAACGTCCAAAGCCCAAGGGTACGCCAAAAGTCCCTCCATGGAAAAATATACCAGCCCTCAAATTAGACAGAGTGAAACCTGCTTCAAGACCTTAACCAGAAGCTGAAAAGTGCGAGAACTCCACTGAGTTCTCACTCACCTCATCTTTACATCCCTCGTTCTACTACCCCATATAAATCTGCAGGAACATGGTCAAGATACACAATCCCCAACACCTGTCTCTACCTTGAAAGGAAAAGCAAACTAGTGTCAGATATCCCAAGAGGAGAGTCAAGATTCATTCACTCTGTATATAAACAAAATAATTTATGGGCAGAATAGCCAAGCATAACCCAGATGAAAGAAACCACATGGCAATAATGGAGATATACTACAAAGCAGGGAAAGAAGGAAGGAAGGGAGGGAAGGAGGAAGGGAAGAAAGGGAGAGAGGAAGGGAAGGAGGGAGAAAGAAATAAGAAAGAGAGGAAGTAAGACGTAATAGGAAAACAAGTAATCCAGTTCATAAAAAATTAAAATTTCAAGGAAAAGAATAAAATTCCTTATAATTATTTTTCACAATAGAAACAAATCAATTAGAACATGAATTTGATAAAACAACACAAAACAGCAATGAAGTAAATGATAGTATGAAATGAAACTCAGATTGCAGACCCTCCCAAAGAAACACATTGACCGACAGAATGGCATCATCATTACAGAGCTAAGAAATAAATTAAAAAATAAGAAGGGGCTGAATAGAGGCCACACTAAAAACTGAATTGTTGACATAAAAAGAAGGCTTAAGCAAAGTGAATACAAATTAAAAAGTCAAAGGGGTTAAAATTATAGACATTGATATAAAACTAAAGAAGCCAGAAATGAGATAGATTTATATATTTTCCTTTAAATGAAGAAAATACTACAGATTGAAATAACCCATACTGTTTCAAAAAAAGTTGATGTTGACATTCCACACCTAGAAATAGCCTAGTTAGTACCTCAAACATAAGGAATTCTTTTAAATACCCAGAAAGAAAAACAAACAAGCAACTGATAATGGAGAAATACAAAGCAGCTGGCTGTCCTCACCTCTGAGGCAAGGTTCAATGCCAGAAGATAACAGAGCAACATATACCAGTGTCTGAGAGAAAAAGAATATAAACCAAGATTATCCACAATGAAAATGTCCACCAGTTATTTAAAACAAAAATAAAAAGACACATGTGGGTGGAGAGGAGACCTGGGAGAATGTCCATGTCCGAATTGTTTATGATAGGGAAATGCAGGCTAAAGAATATGAATTCAACTATCTGATGCATTTTATAATCACTTTTTTGAACCTAAATGCCATTTACGAAATATTTCTTGAAACAAAGAAATATTTACTTGTTCATTCAAGTAAATTTAATTCAAATATTAAAGTTATTACTCTCAAATTAAAAAGTAGCAGTAATTATATGACCTCTTTTTAATGTAAGTCTGTCTGTCTACCTGCCTATCTAGCATTCTCTTTACCCTGCTACTACATGTAAAACAGGAAATGACAGTCACCTAATGTTCATAGTGGTGCATTTTACAGTTTATTTTATTGCCATTCTTTTAATTTTGATCTTACAATAACATTATAATTGTTGGATTATTTTCATTTTTATGCTGTGCAGTTATAATTTTAACAAAATTAATAGAGTAACAAGTTGAGAGAGACAGAGAGAATTGAGAGATAGAGACAGAGAGAGTGAGAGAGAGAAGAAGGAAGAGGAGGAGGAGGAGGAGGAGAAGACTGGAAGTAAAGAAAGCAAGCAAATAGGCTAAGATTTCCACAGCAATGGAAAATATGGAGGAATATTATTTTATTATATGCACTTTTCTAAATTTTATAAATACTCAGAAGTAATTTTTTAATAAAATAAAATGAACATTTTTGAAACTCTGCTTTCAGCAGCAAATTGTTCCTACAATTAAGCTTTTAAGAAGTTCAAGAAACAGCCAAATACGTCCAAAAAACTACAGTGTAAGAGTCATTCAGCTAACCTAATTTATAGCTAGAAAAGGGGTTAGGGGAAACTAGTTTCACATGTTATCTGCCAAACTTTTTCATCACAAAATTGATTAAGGATGGGTTGTATGTTTATTAAACAGCAATTTCCACTATCACCGAGATGTCGGCCTTCTCATCTGCCCAGACTGAGTCTGGTTTGCCCTCCCATCGAGTAAGACATGGAATCCAGCCCCTTCACTAGTTTCTACAAAAAATATGAAAATGTCAACTTATTTTTGCAAATTTTATGGTCTTTACTGAGATTTGGGAGTGAGTAGATGTCCTCATGTTACACTGCAATGTATTTCATTTGAAAAATATCATTTCAACTTTTCTCCTCTCCAAAGTTCCTTCATCCCATGCTTTTTTAGCAGCAATTTTCTTTTAAAAATATTTTTCCCACAAGGCAGTGCCTAGCTACTCTTTTATTATACAAGCTTCTACTCTGGGATGTTCTTCAGGCAATTAAAATCCCTCTCCTCATGATAAAACATAGCTCTTCAAACATGGCCCAGATCCTTCTGCCACATTTCCAGGGCCCAGCCCATCACTTCAAGGAATCACAAGTTACACTTTTTTACAGTAATCTTATGAACGTGGAGATGTTTGATATACAATAGAGCAATCCTACTGGTTCATTTTGATTTCCTCATTGTGGTAGACAAATTCTAAGAAGGCTCCCGAGGTTTCTGCCCCTTGGTGTACACACTGAATAATCTCCTTCCCTTGAGTGTATGTGTGACCTGTGAATACCATGAGATAGTCATTCCCTTAATTAGGATACACCGTATGATAAAGTTGTTGCAGTGATCTCTCTCCTGACTATGCTATATTACATATGACTCTGCCTTAGGAGACTAATGAGAGCTTCTTTTCCTGGTTTTGAAGAAGTAAGCTGCCATGTTGTGAGAATACCACATGGCTAGGCTTTGAGAGCAGCCTCTAGGAGCTGACAGTGAACCCCAACCGTCAGCACGGACATAGATTCTACAACTAAATTCTGCCAAAAATTAGAATGATCTTGGAAGAGGACTCCAAACATCAGATGAAATTGCAGCCCTAGCCAACACCTGAATTTCAGCCAGGTTGGAACCCTGAGCACAGTATCCAGGGAACACATACCAGATTCCTGACCACAGAAGCTATGAGATAATAAATTTGTGTCCTTTTAAGCTGCTAAATGTCTGGTAATTTTTACGCACCAGTGGAAAACTAATATAATGGATAAGTTCACAATAAGCAGACAATCAAAATCAGAACATAGAAGACAAGTGGACAGGTATATGTAGAGAAAAGTAGACAAAAATTCAGTAAAAACATAAAATATTTAAACAGTACCATCCCCCAATTTGAATGAACTTTTATAGAACACTGTAGTCATCAAGCGCAGAATACAATTTTTTCATGTTCTCTTAGAATATTTACTAAGATTTACCATAATCTGGACAATAAAAATGTCCCAATCAATTTATAATAAAATTTAAAATATCAAGCTTAAACCAAAGGAAAATTTTAAAGGAAGTAATAAAAATAGAAAGAAAATAAATGAAGTAAATAACAAATAAATAATAGAGAAACAATCAGAAATTGAACTTTGAAAGGATTAATAAAATTGATAAACTCCTAGCATGGTGGATCAAGGAACAAAAAAATACAAATGACATAATTCAGGAATGAAAGAGGAGACATCAGAACAGATCCTGCAAAGATGAAAAGGACAATAATGACAATAAGATAATACTATGAACATTATGCTAATTAATTCAGAAACTTAGGTGAAATAAATTCCTTAAAAAACAAAAATTACAAAAAATATTGCAAGAAGATATTGAAAATCTGAATAGCTCTATATACATTAAACACTGAGTTCCTAATCAAAAACCATCCCACAAAAAAATCCTGGGTCTAGAGGCTTTCACTTGTGAAGTTTATTAATCATTTAGGAAAGAAGGAATGTCAATCTTAGACAACTCTTTCAACTTAAAAGTAGAAGGAACACAACCCAACTTGCTTTATAAGAGCAGCATAACCCTAATATCAAAACCTGACAAAGAAAAAAATTACTTATTATCACTCATGATCATAAATACGAAATGCTTAAGGCACTATTAGCAAAGAGCATCTAAAAATATATGAAAAGAGAATACATCATAATCACATAGAGTTTATCCCAGTAATGTTAGGTTAATTTAACATTAGAAAATCAATCAATACTACAATGTTAACAGATAAAAGAAAGAAGAAAAACATACCATCATTTTAATAACTGGAATAATAAAAATGTTTAGTAAACTAGAAATAGAAGGAAAATGCTTCAATCTGACAAAAAGCCTAAACCTCTACTTAATGATAAAACATTGAAGGCTTTGTCCCTGCATAACAAATGAGGCAAGAATATTTTCACCCAACACTTCTATTCAACATTGTACTAGAAGTCTTAGCCACTGAAATAAAATAAGAAAAAGGGGGAAAAAAAGCATACAGAGTGGAAAGGGAAATTAAATTTTTTAATGATTTCTATATGACAGAATTGTGTACATAGAAAACACCAAGAATTTTTTTTTTAAAAATACTACAATTAGTGAATTTTGTAAGGCCAAGGGATATAAAGTCAGTAATCAAAATTCAATCCTAATTCTATATTGTTAATGAACAATGGGAAAGTGAAATTTTAACAAAACTCTTTGCATGTCAAAATATCAAATACCTAGGAATAAACGGGGTAAGTTCTCTATACTGAAAACTACAAAACATTGTTGAGAGAGAAGCCAAAGGTGATCTAAATAAATGGAGAAATGTACCATCATACGGATTAGAAGACATCAATGTCTATTCTCACCAAAACCAATGATTAGCTCAAGTAAATCCTAATCAAAATCATAACAGGATTTTTAGAGGAACTGACAAACTGGTTCTAAAATTTATAATGAGATGCCAACAATCTACTATACCAAAGCAATCTTGAAAGAGTAGAACAGGGAATTCCCTGGCGGTTCAGTTGTTAGGACTCTGTGCTTTCACTGCCGAGGGTGCGGGTTTGGTCCCTGGTCAGGGAACTAAGATTCCGCAAGCTGAAAGACTCTAACTACCTAATATCAAGACTGCATATGAAACTACAGTAATGAAGATAGTGTTCTCTTGGTTTTAAGTACAGTTAAATGATAAATGGAACAGAATAGAGAGTATGGAGATACCCACACATATTTTGCCAACTGAGTGTTGACAAACCCCAAATTTTTTGTTAGAAAAGAACCTTTTAGAGAACGTTGTTGGAAAAATTGAATATCTGAATATCTGTTTTCATCTATTTAAGTTTTTTAAATATTTAAAAAGAAAGAATCATGCAAACTAAAAAAATTTAAAAGTGGTTACCTCAAGGATGGTATATATAATATATTTTTTTTTAATTTTTAATTTTTTAAAAATTTTTATTGGAGTATAGCTGATTTACAATGTTGTGTTAGTTTCTGCTGTACAACAAAGTGAATCAGTTATACATATACATGTATCCACTCTTTTTAAAATTCTTTTCCCATATAAGTCATAGCAGAGTATTAGATAGAGTTCCTTGTGCTAAACAGTAGGTCCTTATTAGTTATCTATTTTATATATAGTAGTACATATATGTCAATCCCAGTCTCCCAGTTTACCCCTCCCCCACCCTTTCCCCTCTGGTAACCATAAGTTTGTTTTCTACATCTGTGACTCTATTTCTGTTTTGTAAATAAGTTCATTTGTACCATTTTTTTAGATTCCACATATAAGCAATATCATATGGTATTTGTCTTTCTCTGTCTGACTTACTTCACTCATCATGACAATCTCTAGGTCCATCCATGTTGCTGCAAATGGCATTATTTCATTCTTTTTTATGGATAATATTCCACCGTATATATGTACGACATCTTCTTTATCCATTCCTCTGTCCGATGGACATTTAGGTTGCTTCCATGTCCTGACTATTGTAAATAGTGCTGCAATGAACATTGGGGTGCATGTATCTTTTCAAATTATGGTTTTCTCCAGGTATATGCCCAGGAGTGGGATTGCTGGATCATATGGTAGGTCTGTTTTTAGCAAGGAGCCTCTATACTGTTCTCCATAGTGGCCATACCAAATTACATCCCTATCAACAGTGCAAGAGGGTTCCCTTTTCTCCACACCCTCTCCAGCATTTATTGTTTGTAGATTTTTTGATGATGGCCATTCTGAGCAGTGTGAGGCGATACCTCATTGTAGTTTTGATTTGCATTTCTGTAATAATTAGTGATGTTGAGCATCTTTTCATGTGATTCTTGGCCATCTGTATGTCTTCTTTGGAGAAATGTCTATTTAGATATATCACCCATTTTTGATTGTTTTTTTTTTTAATTGGGCTGCATGAGCTGTTTGTATATTTTGGAGATTAATCCCTTGTTGGTTCCTTCGTTTGCAAGTATTTCCTCCCATTCTGTGGGTTGTCTTTACGTTTTGTTTACGGTTTCCTCTGCTGTGCAAAAGCTTTTAACTTTAATTAGGTCCCATTTATTTATTTTTGTTTTTATTTCATTATTCTAGGAGGTGGATCAAAGAAGATCTTGCTGCAATTTATGTCAGAGAGTGTTCTGCCTATGTTTTCCTCTAAGAGTTTTATAGTATCTGGTCTTACATTGAGGTCTTTAATCCATTTTGAGTTTTTTATTTTGTATGGTGTTAGGGAGTATTCTAATATCATTCATTTAATGTAGCTGTTCAGTTTTCCCAGCACCACTTATTGAAGAGACTGTCTTTTCTCTATTGTATATTCTTGCCTCCTTTGTTATAGATTAGGTGACCATAGGTGCATGGGTTTATCTCTGGACTTTCTATCCTGTTCCATTGATCTATATTTCTGTTTTTGTGCCAGTCAAACCATACTGTTTTGATGACTGTAGCTTTGTAGTATAGTCTGAAGTCAGGGAGCCTGATTCCTCCAGCTCCATTAATGACCTATCTGAATGTGTTTTGTTTTATTATATGCAAGTTTTACTTTTGTAATTTTAAAATTCATATATACATATTTTTCAGTAGAACATAAATATCAATGTTTTCTTTTTATGAGAAATCCACATTCATCTCAAGAGTTGTCCTCATCCCCAGGGTTTGGCATCAACAGTTACAATTTTACTATATACACTTTTCCTGTGGACATGGTTAATTGATAAAGGGCTGGACAGTTGACACCAACATGGGCCAAATTCTGCATTCCATTGATTTGTAACAAAGACACTGATCATCCTGTTTGCTCATACAAACATGAAACTGAGAGCTGTGGCATGGACATATGAATGGAGAAATAGAAAGCTATCTGCAGAGATGAATGCAACAGACAAGTGACTGTGTTTTCTGAAGGGGAGAAAACAAGTGAGTAGTCACTTGATTTCCTGATAGCTTTGCAGTTCCTGATTCTAGCCAGTCCTTAGGAAGTCCAGTCACACTCCTTACCCTTATGTTCTATAAGACAGGTCTACATCCAAGTGATAAAATATACACTTTTGCTTATGAAAAGATACACTATCAGACATAATACAAGCTTATTTGTCCAGTCCAATAAGATAGCAGAGTCAAGAGGAAGACAAAGGACTGGTAGACTTTGATGGAAGCATCAGTGGTGTTCGGAAAAAGTTCGTAAGAGCAGATTCTGCTCAGATGCAACTCTGTGAAAGAGGGAGCAGGGTTTGGGAAGGGATTTATGAACCTTGATAGAAGAGATTTATCTTAAGATTCAGAATCAGTAGGGTTAGTGAGCTAGGGTGGGTGAATTGGATTGTCAAAGTCAAGAAAAAAGGGACTAACCTAATGTAGATAATTTAGGGGAGTCCCTTATCTTAAGGTAGTCTCCCAATATTTCACATGAATATATTTCCTCTGAGGGTAGATTTATTCCAACATGAAGGAAAGAAACAAATGTGCAAATGAACAACAGAGAAAGATGGACTAAATGACTTAGAGCAGTGGTTCTCTAAGTGTGAACCAAGAACCAGCAGTATCAGTACTACTTGGAAACTTACTAGAAATACACTCTCTGCTCTCCTCCCTAGACCTCAAGCACCAAACCTATATCCTGTTTCATATATTTGGAAGCAAAAATTGGGATATAGGCTCACAACAGGGTTTGATTAAATGAAATCAGGATGCTCCCTGAAACTTTAGCACCCATTTACCAAATTTCGCTGCTTAGCTACCACAGTGAAATTTCATCTTCTCCTTAAAAAATACCCCTAATAACACAATTAATTTTTTCATTATTATACTATTTTAGTTATGGGCAATAATTACAGTCATAATTTACTGAGCAGTAAATTCAATTTAGTGTTATCTAAATAATGAAGAGATAATACAATTCAATTTAGTATTATCTCAGGGTTAACCCAAGTATCAATACAATAGTATGTGTATCATGGAAGATACACAAATATTTCTTATATTAATATGTATGCATTCATTTTCATGTGAATTAGAAAAATACTTCTTCCATTTATAGTTTTCTTTTTAAATACAATAGTCAAAATATGGGTACATTTACAGAAACTTTAAGTAAATTATAGGTGATATGTAAATATGGCAACGATTGTGAAAGTATTCATGGGAAAATAATATTTGAGAGAAGTTGCTTTTTATCATTCAATCATCAAAATAGTGCCATAAAACAGGTATTATCTCCAAGGATCAGAGAGTTTCTGTAACTCTCCCAGGACCCTACAGCTTGTGTGTCCAGAGTTAACATTTAAACCCAGAGCTGATACCCAAATCCATGTCCTTAATCTTATGTTATATCCTCTTCTGCATTTCCAGTTTTATATTTCCCCAAAATATATACATTTGACCCTTGAACAACACAGGTTTGAACTGCATTGGTTCACTTATATATGGATATTTTCAATGTAAATACTAGAGTAGACAAGATCCGAGGTTAGTTAAATCTGTGGATATGAGGAATTGCATATACAGAGGGCCAGCTATAAGTTACACATCGGTTTTAGGCTGCATGGAGGGTCAGCATCCCTAACCCCTGCATTGTTCAAGGGTCAAAACATGTGTATACATGAAATATATACAAGTAACTGTGTATATATCATTAACATGATAATATTTAATCTTTTCCTAATTTTAATTGTTTCAATCGCACTACTCTGTACTGTATGCATATTATTTTAAATATCCTCTCTGTCATTATGCCTGGGTTAAACTTTTTGAAATTCTCTTCATATTTTAATGTAAATTTCTATAAATTAGGATTGTGTCTGTTTACTTATATCATGAAATAAAATGCGTACACAATAAAATGCTATGTGCAGACAGTACTTGGTCGTGTGTGTGTGTGTGTGTGTGTGTGTGTAATCCTTAAATATGACCAAATTTGGTGGCATATGGTGCTCTACTAAGCAACCAAAAAAAATATCAGATAGCATTTTCCTTGGGAGTGGACAATCTTTGATGGGCACATTGATTCCATTCATTGCAACTGAGGAATAAAGTGCTGGAAAGAGAAAAATTATGTTTCCTGTCAATGAGGAGTTTTCCATTAGTGAAAGAGTAAATGAAACTTGTAACACAATTATAAGTAAACTGTGTGGGTAAATGTATGCTGTATGTGTGTCTGTGTTTTGTTTGTAAGTGCACATTTACAATTTAGAGAGGTAAGGGTAAAGAGAAGAAGGGAGGAAAGAATGAAGAAAGTGTTAAAATTTAGATTCTCTATGGAAGAGCAATAACTCTTTCACAATATAAGTGATTTAGAGATGTGGAATTCTGTGGCGAGTGAAAAGAGCAAGTAATTGGCATAGGGAACTTGGAGAGCAGACAGGGGACTTCAGGCTTTCATTACTTATTTATTGCATTTACTCATTTATTCAACAAATGCATAATGAATACCACTACAGTATGTGCAAAGTGCACTGGGAGGTGCTGGAATATAAATAAATCCACGTCTAGAGTAAAACAGAACAGATTGTAATGGTAGGAAGATCTTTGGAGAAATACAAATGGTGATGATCTTGATTACAAATAAATATTGATAAATACAGGAATTAGAAAAGGGGAAGATATTTGTCCACATAAAATAATGATGTCAATAACTATAAAAGTGAAAATAAATAAAAGATTGTGAGATAAACTTTGTTTCTGATATGAACCTTTGAAATCTCAAATGGACACTGAAAGTAATTTTAACAGAGAAGTGTTTTTCACACACCCAAATAAGCCTCTTGCTTTAGCTTTTAAGGTTAGTCTTTCAAGAATATCCTAAATCATACACATTAAATTCACATTTTTTTAAGAGAAAATAGCATTTATTTGTACTTTTCTGGGAGGAACCTAAGTTCATATCCTATTACGTATATAATGTTTCTAAGCATTTAGTTCCTTATGTAACATGGGTATGATAATACTACCTACCTTATTTGTTTTCTCATCAATCATATCAGTACAATAATAACAACTGCCTTTAAAGACAGTTCAGAGTTTCAATAAAATAAACTATATAAAGAATCTAGCTCAGCAGCTGGCACATAATTAGGGCTCCATAAATATTAGCTAATGTTGTCATTATTATCCCAGTTAACCTCAATATATTTTTGCTAATTTTGAATGTATGCTGAGAAACTTTGAGGACAGAAATCGATCCATTGCCAAGCAATTGAATAATTAAAAACAGTATTAATATATTAATGTGCAATTAGGTAATCACTTCTAAGAACAAAATTGGCTAAGAATGAGGAAACTAAAATTCTTTACAACTTATGTAATAAATCTCTATAAAGTTAAGGTTATTTTATGACACCAGAGTCCCCAATAATTTATGGTAGTTTATATTATGGGAATTCAATGACATGGAAGTATAATTCAGAACTTTTGCATCTGACTATGAAAGAGTGACAGGTATGAAACTTGCCTTTCTGAAATAAGAGATAGAAACTTGACTGAATATAGGAAAGGACTGTTTTCAAACATTTGAACAAGAAGTGTAGGACTGTAATCCCTGAGGGAAGAAAAAGAAGTAGTCCACCTTAAAAACTGCCACAGCTTACTACCTGGAGCCAATTTCAGAACAATGGCACAGGAAGGAGGAACCTGAGCAGAGAATGGAGATCTTGATAAGCTTAAGATACACTGATTGGAGTTTGGGGAAGCTAAATCAGCTGTAATTTGTGGGACAGAGTACTGAGTGGGAGGGAGATACAGAAAAAAAGGGCTCCAGTAGTCTGCATAGGAGGTTTGCAGAGTTTTCAGCTAAATACTAATCATCATTTTCAAAGGGAAATATTCCATCAGCTGAAGCAAAACAACACAAAAAGAGCTGGATATCTATAAGCAAAACCTTCTAGAACTCACGGGAAGTAGTGAGACCTTGTTGAACACTGAGGCAATCAGCAGAGCTGCCAGAGAGTCACACCTAAATATTAAGACTAAAGTAGCTTTACTGTAAGGGTTACTGTAAATATGCTCTAACAAAGCTTAAAAATAAAAGAGGGTTTTTAAGAGAAGTAAAAGCAAAAAGATAAGCTGATCAATAAATAACTGAGCTGCTTGATTAAAGAAACTTCTACTATAGATGTACAAAAAAGTAGCATACATTATGACCTATAATCACAAGGAAAATCCGTCAATAAAAACAAACCAAGAAATGGCAAAGATAATGGAAATAGAGAAGGAATTTTAAAAAAGCAATTACAGTTATCCTAAATATGCTCAAGGATTTAAATAAAAGCATTAACATAATGAGGAGAAAAACAGAAGATAAGAAAAAGAACGAAATGGAAATTCTGGAGGTGAAAAACACACCATGTGTATTTAAAACTAATAGAATGTCTTAATATTATATGAAATACTAAAGAAAAGACCAATGGACTTGAAGTTGAAGTTTAACTTGAAGTTAAAAATAATAGAAATTACCTAAACAGAAGTCCAGAAAAACCAAAAAACTAAAATAATAAATGCACAGACTTCTGGTTTCAGTTTTGACATTTAAAGACCTTGAAACTCATCATGCTTGCCCTTATAAACAGAAAAATCCAAACACTGAAAATCAATGACTTTTCTTCAATCCATCAGTTAACCAAGCTTGAGGACAAACTAAGACTCCGAAATCTGGAGAGAGAGAAGAATAAAAGGAATCACAGCCAAGATTTACTTAATTGGGGCATAAGATATAAACTAGTAGGACCACTTAAGTGATAAATTTAAGGAATTGCTGGAGGCTGAGTGTGGACTAGCATGAAAGTGGGAAACTCCTGGGCCCTCACCCAGGGATCTCTGACACTTCAGTGAGCTTTACCAACTGGTGAAGATCAGAGAATGATTCTCTCATGGTTCTGGAAAGGAGAAGGAAAGATGAATCCTTGAGAAATATGCCCAGAACATTCTCCATAACAAAGGCATGCTCTCCAAGAGAAAAGACTTTATCAGATTCTCCCAGCTGGTAGAAAGTCATTTTGTCCCCCTCTCGTCTTCCTGTCTTCCTCTAAAGAGGAAAAAAAGCTATGCCACTGGAGAAAAACTCTTGAAGGTCAAAGCCCGACCCAGGAACACATAAAAGATTTAGCCATAAGATTATACAGTGCATCCCCTCCCTCCACATTACAACCACACCAACAGGGCTCTACATAATAACAGTGGATTACAGCTGAAACAGCATAAAGTCACAGTGTCTCTAAGGAGAAGTACTTAGGGAAGCCCAGACCAGATTCAACAAAGGAGCCAAAGATAGCAGTTGAAGAATTTGAAGCCTCTGTAATCTACAGCTTCAGCTAACATTAAACACAGCCCAAGTCCTAGACAAGATTAAAATAAATCCTCACATTAAAAGCCTGTTTACCTTTTTTTTTTTCCTAATCTATCTGTCCGAAGTGAGGGAAGTTAACTAAATTTGTTGTGGTAATAATTTTGCAATGCACGCAAGTCAAGTCATTATGGTGTACAACTTAAACTTATATAGAACTATATGCCAATTATATCTAAATAAACTGAAAGAAAAAATAATTATATATGAGAAAAAAGTCTGTTTGCCTCAGGTCTTATTATATGATAGAAGATATCCAGTATTCAACAAAAAATTACAGGCATGCTAAAAGGCAAGGAATAGCACAGTCTAAAGTGACAAAGCAAACAACAGCATGAAATTCAGATATGACACAGATGTTGGAATTATCAGATGATAAATTTAAAATAACCATAATTAAGAAGGTATTCTTTAATGATAAATTTAAAATAACTATGATGAAGAAGGTACACTACTTCCATATTAATGGATAGGATGACTCAGTATTGTTGAAATGTCAGTTCTCCCCTACTTGATCTATAGATTCTACACAATATCAATAAAAATTCCAGCAAATTATTTCATGACTATCAACAAACAGATTCTAAAATTTATATGGAAAGGCAAAATAACCCAGCATGGCCAATACAATATTGAAGAAGAACAAATTCAAAGGAATGGCATTACCCCAAAATTCAAGATTTAGTATAAAGCTACACTAATCAAAAAAGTATGGTATTGGCATAAGGATAAAGCTTACAGATCAATGGAGTAGAACCGATGATATAAATCGTCAATATCAGGAATAAAAAAGCAGCCATCTGTACAGATCCTACAGACACTAAAAGAAAATGAGAAGAAAAGATTAAAGGACAATTTTTGCCAATAAATATGAAAAGTTAGATGAAATGAACAATTTCCATAAAAGAAACATTTTTACCAACAAAAATGTAAAACACAAAAGGAAAAAATATGAATAGTCCCATATGTATATAAAATAATTAAAATGCTGTTAACCTTCCAACAAGGAAAAAATATCAAATCAAGATCGCTTTATTGATGAATTATTTCAAACATAAGATAAAAATGTTAGACAAACTATTTCAGAAAATAAATGGAAAGAACAATTCCTTTTTATCTTATTAGGCCAGAATTAATGAGATACTAAACCAAGTCAAAGGTAATCCAAGGAAAGAAAAGTAATGTCCATGTGAATGTAGGTGCAAAAATATTTATCAAAAATTAGCACATGAAATCCAGCAACATGTAAAATATGTAATAATAAGTGGGATTTATCCTAGGAATCAAAGACTCCTTTAACGTGAGGATTTTAATAAACACACTTCAAAATATATTCAAAACAGAAAGGAAATACCATATGTTTACCTCAAATGATACATTAAAAGCATTTCATGGGCTTCCCTGGTGGCGCAGTGGTTGAGAATCTGCCTGCCAATGCAGGGGACACGGGTTCGAGCCCTGGTCTGGGAAGATCCCACATGCCGCGGAGCAACTAAGCCAGTGAGCCACAATTACTGAGCCTGCGTGTCTGGAGCCTGTGCTCCGAAACAAGAGAGGCCGCGATAGTGAGAGGCCCGCGCTCCGCGATGAAGAGTGGCCCACACGTGCCACAACTAGAGAAAGCCCTCGCAGAGAAACGAAGACCCAACACAGCCATAAATAAATAAATAAATAAATAAAAATTAAATAATGTAAAAAGAAAAATGAAATTAGATTTCTACACAAATTAAAAAAGAAAAAAGATTGCCTTTAAAAAAAAAAGCATTTCATAAATTTCAGTACACATTCATTATAAGAACTTTCAGAAAACTAGGAATTAAATAGATTTTCTCAATGTGATAATGAGTACCTATGAAAAACTTACAATATTACACTTAATGGTGAACAAGTGAATCTTTGTCCTTTAAGTTTGGGAGCAATGCAGGGATGTCTGCTGCCTCCACTTCTGGTCAATATTGTACTAAAAGTTTTGGTCAGTGCAAGAACATAAGAAAAAAAAAGTCTATAGAATAGAAAGGTAGAAAATGGAAGAAGTAAAAATGCCATTATTCCTGGAAGATATGATTGTGTGCATAGAAAATCTAAAAGAATATACACACAAAAAACTCATACTACTAGAAATAATAAGTGGATTCAGTATGGCTGCAAGATGTAAGATTAGTATACAGAAAAATAAATGGCACTTTAATATCTTATCAAGGAACAATTATAAAGTAATTTTTTGAATATCATTTATATCTGCATTAAAAAACACCAACTTCCTAGGAATGAATGCAATGGAAATTGGGCAATATCATTACAATGAAAACTACAGCATTTAAAGAAATTAGAGAGGACCTAAATAAATATATAGATATACACTGTTCATGTTTTGGAAGATTCAATAGTATTCAGATATCATTTTTTTCCAAATTGATGTATAGTTTCAATGCAATCATTATCAAAATTTTCCCATCTTTTTTAGTATAAATTGATAAACTGTTGTTAAAATTTATATGGAAATAACAAAGATTAGGAATGGGCAAACAATTTTGAAAAAGAGAATAAAGTCAAATTCAGAAGAAGAGCAAAATTTACACCTGATTGCAAGACCTTCTATAAAGCTGTAGTAATGAAGACAGTGCAGTTTTGGTATGAGAGTAGACAACTTGCTCAAAGGAACAGAATAGAGAGTCCCGAAATAGACCCATAGTATGTAGCCGATTGAAATTTTGGCAAAGGTGCCAATCGAGTTTAGTGTGGAAAGGAAAAACCTTTTTAACAAATGGTGCTGGAATAACTGAACATCCATACGGGAAAAAAAAATCAACATATTTTACTCCATATCCTTTCTATACAAAAATAATTTTATGATAGTTCTTAGATCATACGAAAAAACTGAATTTGGCTGAATCTCAAAAATATTATGGAGAGCTAAATAAGCCAGATGCAAGAGTACAGACTCTGTGAATTCCATTTATGTGAAGTTGTAAAAGAGGCTATAATACTTGATCTACAGTGTCAGAACACAAAAGAAGTGGTTGCCTGGAGGTGGACATGAGAGGAACTGGCTGCAGATGGGTACCAAAATACTTTGTAAAGTGATGGAAATAATTTATACCTTGATTCGTGGTGGATGAGCAAGAGTGCACATTTGACAAAACTCATTAAGCTATACACTTAAGTAGGTTCATATTATTGTATATGAATTGTACCTCAAAAGAGTCATTTAAAATATCATTTAATGTCTAAAATTACAATAAAGTTAATAAACAAACTACATTTCAATGACAAGTTATTACAGGACAATACATCCACTGATTAAATCAGAGAAAGTTTCCAGGACATGGAGGAAACTTTGATATGGTTTTGTCTCTTCAATGCCTGAAAAACTGCCTTGTCTTCTCAGATGACCTACAAAAGTTAAATGCTAAAGACAGATGCACTTTACAGTAGTTTGACATGTTCATTCTTACACTGCACATATGTATTGAAAGAGTGCATATAGTATTTCAGTGATTCATCCTCGCCATAGTCCAATTTATGAATGTTAATGCTGAAACTCATATATGAGCCAGGACTAAAGGAGAGGAAAAAAGTGAGGGAGAGAGAAAGAACACTTTTAAAAATAGTGGAAATTAGACATTAATAGTGTATGTTGATTTTTAATCTCTGTCACAACTCTAGGTGAATGCAGCATTTTCTGCAGTGATTTTTCATTTAATGTCCACCCTGAGTCTCAGTAATAGATGAAAGGAAATTAGCATATTCAAAAGAAGTTTTGAAGGAAAGAAGCTAATGTTAGTGAGATTTTAAAAATTCCCAAGTGTATCTGACTCATTCATTTAATAATGTCAGTGCTTAGTACTGAGTCTGGCACATGTGAAGCATTTAATTAATGTTAGCTCTCGTGGTGATGATAAAGATGGTAATATACGGTATGCTACTCTTTCTACCTCTCAAAGAGTGAAAAATATAAATAAACAAAACTAAACAACTTTTGTTTTCATTATAACTTATTCTCTAATAGTACTAAACATGATGACAAGTTACAAAGAAAACAAAATTGTTTTGTTTTTAAAGGACAGTTAGACTTCACTTGAAAATTTGTTTGTTTCCAGATAGGAAGTTTGGAGAGATTCAGATAAAGAGGTGGCCTTTGACTTGAGAACTACCATGAGGATCTAGACTTATAAAAAAGGGAAGAGAGACCTGCCTAGATGGTAGGAACAGTATGGATAAAGGCACTGCAGAGAGAAAACAGGCTACATTTAGAAAACAAAAAGTACTCCACCTTGTCTATGGCACAGGATTAAGGAAAGAAATTCCTGCTACTACAATATCCAACAGCTACAAATTCCTGCCATCATTTATTAAGTGCCTTATCTGCATTACTTCATGTCGTTTTTACAGCCTCCATTTGTCCTTTCTCTGTTGACTAACTTGCCCAAATTCTAAAGCAAGTAAGGGGCAGAGTTAGAATTTGATGTCTATATGACCTCAAATCCCCCACTGGAAGACTTAAGAGGTGTAAAGAAATGACAGGGTTGGCGAGAACTCAAAGATTTGGGACAGAATTGAGGGTATGTGTTTATTTCTGTGCTGGGTCATGCACTTTACAATTAAGTCAGTGAGAAATGATGGCTTGTACCAGCTTTTAAAAAGGAAAACACAGGAAATTATATTGTTTTAAGCAACTACTAATTTATATAATATTTCAAAATATATCCAATACTGAAGCACATGTGGTAGTTGTAAAATCAGCCAAAGTCAAGGACTTTTATTAATACACCTGATAATTAGCAGAAGTTTAAACCTTTCTTCGGTTTCTGACATTTAACTCTTGCCCTACAAAATGAGCTCCTAGAGCTGAAAGTAGCTCCCTGATGGCATTGGCCAAATTGTCTATTTAGACTCATAGTTCTTTTAAAATACTGGGTACCAAAATCCCTTTGAAGTTAATAGCTTTAAAATATAGGCTATTAACCAGAACTGGCATGCACTGCTGGTGGGAGTGTAAAATGATATGACCGCTTTAGAAGTGAGTCTAGTGGATTCCCAAAAAGTTAACCAGAACTAACTCTAAGACCCAGCAATTCCATTTCTAAATATTTACCCCCAAAGAAATAAAGCATACAGGCACAAAAATGAGTTGTATAAAAATGGTCATAAACACTTATTCATAATGACCTCAAATTAAAATTAACCCAAATATCCATCAAAGGGAGAATAGATAAACAAAGTGTAATATATTCCTACAACCAAATACTAGTCAGCAGTGAAAAGGAACAGGTTACTTATATATGTAGAAGCTCAAAAACATGTTGGTAAGCCAAAGAGACTAGAGACAGTTTGCGAACAGTTTGATTCTATCTGTATGAAGTCCTAGAACAGACAAAACTAATCTTTGGTAAAAGAAATAAGAACAATTGCCACAGGTGCTGCTTGAGAAAGGTCATGACAGAAGTTTCTGAGAAGTTGAGAAAATTCTATATCTAGATAGAGTTGTGGATTACATATGTATGCATTTGTCAAGACTCACTGAGTTTAAGATATATGCTTAATAATTTATACATAAGTTTAAAATGTTTAAAATATTTGCTCTAACATCCCTTTGGAATCAACAACTTCAAAATGTTAACTACTTTAAAATCCCTCTGGAATATACTTTGGAGGAAGCATATGCTTTACAATTGACCAGCTGAATTTGGATCTGGACATAGTCTTAATAATGTTTGAAATATTTTTAAAATACTTAAGTGAAGATCAAGTTGCAGAATTAGTGTGTGTATATCTACATTGTAAATCCACTCATTCATACCCAAAATGTTCAATGAATGAACAAAATCTGAAATGATACACAGTAAAGTACAAGTGTGAGCTTCCAATGTGAAGTCTCAGTTTAGCAGTAAGCATTAGGAGACAAGGAAGGATAAGAAGGGAGGAAGTATTTCATACTGCTCAAACATTTCAAAGAGAATGTACTAATTTGTACCAATATTACAATTTTTAAGGGAGGAAACGTTTCAATATTTATAGCAAACAAATTATACATTTTTAGATTACTTAGCAATAGAATAATTACTTCTTCACTCATACACTTAAGCATACTCATAGTGATTTAATGATGTGAACATTTTTAAATGATGTTGTCATGTTTTGCTTTTAGTTAAATTTACAGTTCTTCAAGAATTAATTCTCAACAAGACTTTTTCTTTTGTTTTCAAATATACAGATGTACTACTGTTTCTTCAAACACAATTTTTTTTTTCTATTTTGGATATAGAAATATTAATTTTGGATATAGGCAGCTAGTATTTCAAAATCACTTTTATTGAAATATAAATTACATACAATAAAATGCCCCCATTATACATGTACAGTTAATGACTTTTGGCAAATAGATGCACTCATATAATGCCCATCACATTCAAGATATAGCATGTCCATCACCTCAAAAAGTCATGTCTATCCTTTCCCAATCAATGCCCCACCCAACACCCAGCCCTATTCCACCACTCTTGTTTTCTGTCACTATAGATCAGGGAGCTGAGTTTGCAAAGTCCATAAAACATTAGGCATCTCTGGTCTCCATTTTAATCAAGATAAATGATTTCAACTGATAAGAGGTAAGAATATGTAATTCAGAAAAGACTTTCTTCTGCTGTCCCATCTATGTGTCCCTCCTCTATGCAGAAATGTGGCAAAGGAAAATGATGGCAGCTGAATCTGCACACAGCATATGTTAGTACATTTGAACACTCTTGTCTCTGTTCATAGTTCTTCAGACTATGATACTGTATCCAAATATACTATACACTATACACTTACATGCATTTATCCAGAATGTACAAATAAAATAAGCTTTTTTGTTTCAGTTATTAGAAATGTTCTTAATCCTGCTGAGTTAGTTTGAGGGTGGTTGATAAAGACACAGGAGGTGATAGAAAGAGTTAAGCTAATATTTAATTGTTACATGTTGTGTAGAGAGATATGCTTGCAGCTTCACTGAAGATCTTTCAATAACCCAAACACACAAAAACATAAGGTTCTTTTCACCAATTCAGTTCTCCAAAGCAACTGATATAGAACCTAGGCAAACAGCAGAAACTGAAAATATTTTCTTACCCCTTCAAAAAATTATCTGTCAGAATCCTGCCATATGTATCCTAAAGGATATATAAGCAACGGATAGTTCGCATACATCATCACCACCACTTGTACTGACATAGTCATTCCTGCCTTGAAAAGCCTACCTATTTTCTTTGTCCTGAATCTGCACTTTGCTCTTGAGATTCCTCTCTGTTATCAAACATTTGTAGTGAAAAAAATGTTTCCTGAGTTAAGTAAGCAAATGATAGTTACTATCCCTTAGAGTTGTGCAGTGCACAACTTGAACAACCGTATGTGGTGAATATGTGCATATCCTCAGCATTTTGCAGTAGAAAATGATCCACTAATGACTGCCAGTTCTCCATTCTATTTTATAGGGGCTACTATGCTCTGCACTGCTTTTACATTTCCCTAGGCAATACTACAGCTTTATGCAGAAATTGCATAGAATATGAAAAGTATTCTATTATCCCATAAAAATCTTCCAAAGTAGGGTATTAATATATTCACTGTTGAAGCAGTCTCTGCCCAGATAGTACTGATAATTGTGCGCTGCAATGACATGGTATATTCTGGCTGGTGCAGTGAAAAAACTTCAGATGTTAAGCCAGTTTCTGTAGCTCTTCTGATGATGCTTTGCCGCGTTGTGGGGTGGCATGACTTGCATGAAATGCTGACAGCACCGTAGACTTAACTGTAATTTTAGAGTTTTTGAAAAATATCCTGTGTACTCTGAGGTACATTTAATTATGCTTTTATATGCTTGTGACATATGCATTACTATTGTCCTCTGTTTGAACTGTAAACTCCTTGAAAATATTTAATACCCTTTTCAGCATTACTCATAATTTCTAAAATCCTTCAATAAATTTTTGGATGGCTGATTAATTGAAACATGAATGAAAGTATGTGTTTTAGTATCCCATTGATTAAGTGGGTCATTATCTTATTAAAACAGAATAATGTATTACTAACACATGAATTATTTAATACCATTCAACTCAAACTCACAAAATACTTCAATTCACTTTTAAAGAAGAGAAAAAAGAAGTTGAAGCATGTGAAAAAAATACTATATTCTAGATTTGACAACTGAATTATTAGTAACTTAAAACAGTCATTTCTGGAAACTTAGCCTTATAACCTATACTGCTTTTTATTTTTGTGTATAAAAATACCAACAGACATTATAATTTTTATTACTTTTTAGCTTTCAAAATTTCCTCTATATTATCTTTGATATTAGATACCACACATCAGGTCTGGTATCAGATTTTTAAATATTATGTTAAAATTAAAGTGGGTGACGTACAGTAATCAGAAGCACTGAAAATTACCCTGTATCTAGCTGAATTCCATTCTTATGTGTCACAAATTCTAAAAGACCAACTTCTCTTTATACAAATTCATTTTAGACAGTAAGTTTCTAGATAGTAAAAAATCAAATCCACTTAGTATCATTCCCTGTTTTCTCTCCAGCATAGTGGCAATATTCAGAGAAATCAAGCCTTAATCTTTTGGCTACATTCTGAAGGCGTTTCCATGTGGGACTGAGTTAGATTGCATAGTGTGGAAGATGGATTATTCAAAGAAATATATATATAAGGAAAGATCATGCTGTCCTTTTACTTGTGATTCTAATATGTAATCATGGCTTCTCCAATAAATACATCTGTAAATTCTTGTGCATTCTTACATTTCATGTCTAAATGTAACATAGCTACTCAGAAAATATATGTATAAGATCTAACATTTGTCAAGTGTTTCCTATAGGTCAGGTATATTTAAGTGCTTTAAATGTATTTTCTCATTTAATCCTCTCCAAAGCTCTATAATATATGCACCCTTAGTATCCCCCACCCCCTCCCATTTTACAGATGAGGAAAGTGAAGCCCAGGATTGCCCAGTATCCTGCAATTAAAATAATGGCACTGAGGCTTGACCTAAGTCAGTGTAACTCCAGAGTCAGCTGTTAGCTTTCACATTACACTATTATTTGAAAGAGGTCATATATCCCATAACATTGTCTCTTGCTTTAAAAATATAGTGCTTTGGAATTGAGTAGAAATTGTGAAGCCATAGAAGAAGAAACATAGGCTTGATTCACAAAATTCTTTTACATATTTTCCCATGTAGAAATTGGGAACATTATATATGTTTTAACTTACATATAATTAGGAACAAAGACACATGTCAGCAATTATATAATAGATAAGACTTAAATACAAGACGTATGGGCCTGGTTACATTATTTGTCCAGAATACACTTCATCATGAAACCTGAGTCCTTGTTGTATTAGACAATAATGATAAAAACTCTAAGTTATGGGCTTTTTGATTATTTTGGTGACTTCACCCAAATAGATTGGGATGGTACAGAGATGTATCAATTACACAGAAGATAAATTTCAAAATTTTAAGAAAATGCTTTCAACACCAACTTCTTATCTCATGGAATCAGGTAAATGATAACCTATAATGACTAAACACTTTCTTTTCAGATGAACGTCAGATCTGATTTTTTGTAATCTACTCATTAGCCATCTTGTTGGCACAGCAGTCACAGACATTAGATCAAACACAAACTCCGGCAACAACACGTAGTGTCCTTCATAAAATATTGTTATGTATCCAAATGCCACATTATATAAAATTGGCATAAGAGAATTCACATTTCGGTAAGCTAATAAAATTGGTATCCAAACAGGAACACTGTATACTCAGCACTTGGATAGTGGGCGTGGCCAATGTTCTGAAACGGTTCCAACAAGAGAAGGAATAGAAAACCCTACCAATAAATCTAGCCAAGAAGAACTAAAGAAGCGATGTTAATCCAACCAAGAATTTGCTTTTGTTGTCTAATGATAACTATCAGCCAAATCTGAAATGTATGAAAGCCAAAGAGTCTGAGAAAAAAGAGACAAGATAAAAGAAAAGAAGAAAGAGGAAAGGAAAAAAATGGACAAAAGTAGAAAGAAAACAATGGATGTAAAGAGCTGGTAGTCATGGCCAGTGGAGATGTAGAGAGACTAGGAAAAATTACTTGAATATACAGTAGGTGAAAGCGATGGTCATAAGCAGAATATGCTATTCATAAATGTATTTTCATATGCTAATTAACTGGCCCTTAGGAGCTCCCCCCACAAAATTCATTTTTTTTTATAACTGCCATCCAGTAATCAATGTTATTAAAGATGATCCTGATTTTGGGACCTGTCAAGTAAAGTCAAGTGTGTTCTACGTCTTAAGGAAGAACAGAGTACATTACATTTAAAGAAAAAATTGCATCCAAGTGGATAACATTTAAAGTTATGCCAATTAAAGAGAAAATGCCCATTTATCCAAACTTTCATTGTTCTCCAGTGCCTAGTAAACTTGGCACACCATAGAACTACATCACAGTAAAACCCTGTTGCTGAGATGTGGGTCTCCTAATGCATCATTTAGATTTTCTATAATTTTACCAATATCCTCAATGACAAAAGGAAATTATGTAACCTAAAATGAGAAACGTCTACTAATAACTTCAGAAAGAAATTTTAGTGGAAATGTTAGTGGTATTTTACCATATGGCATATAGACGATTCATTTTATTAATGATACTATTAACACAGACAATAACGTGAATAAATAATAGAGTCTTGTACATTTCTTAAAATGACACTGGCTCAACAAAGCAGTAAAGTACTACATTCTTAAATCAAAAACAATAATGGAAAGTCCACATTTTATCTGATTTTTAAAATGACTTACCATGCATCAGTAGCTGTACTTTCCTTTTCACCAGAATTGATCAAAAACTCTAAAGATAGTAGCCACTGGGCATTATTTGAGGAGCATCAGGAAGAATTCTTCCCTTCCCCAATGCACCAAAAGATGGACAGCAAAAACCTGTCTGTTCCCTTCGTTTTTTTTAAGATAAAAATTATTACTCATTGTGTGTGTATGATTTGTCATGAGACAAAAGGAAGAAGTGGTGTAATAACTGATGACCAGGAACCTGAAAGATTGAAAAGAGACTGAAATCGTGATACATTCCAAACAGAAGTTGAGGCATGCGCTCAATTCTTTACCACCTTGCCATTATCTCCAAGCAAGCTGTTAGACAATCAATTGTGCTTAGTCATCATAATAGTAGTGGTTGAAAGCTTTAAGTCTACCTGCTAGGTATACACAACGGAGCAATAGCTTTGCAAACATAATTGAATCTACAAAGAAAAGTACATCATTGTTATAAATCAACTCAAATACATTTTTTAAAAAGCAGAGTGGTGGAGATGAAAAAATTCTAAATCATGCAACAATGTATCTTTTTAAAAAATACACCCTGGTCTTCAAAAACCTGACTGAACTATTCTGAATGACAAAAAGAGCTAAGGCATTGGCTTTTGATTTTCCTGCTGAGAGCTTATAGGAATTATTCAGTCATTTGAATGAAAGCTTCCGTGTTTAATTGCAGCAGATGGTCTCAGTCTTTTTCACCTGCTGATCATAGAATGTTCATGTGCAAACATCCAAAGAGATGATCTTTTCTGTGATAGTTTTCAAATGTAAGGAAATTTTTTCCTCATTTGAGAATAATTATTTCCATGAATAAAAGTGAAAATCCAGCTATTGCTTATACAATTATTGTATCTGATAAAACTTAAAACACCATTAATTATAAGACAAACCAATAACTTATGTTCCCGTGAAAAACAAGAAGAAAGTTGCCAATTGCATGGATTATACATTCATATTGCCTGAAATTTTTTTAAAGATATCGTAGAGATATTTTAGACTTAGCTGACATCTTTAACATATCACGTTGTGTACACATAAAAAGGGAAATAGAAACCAAATAAATTGGGTAGAGTATTCTCAAAGTGTTTTCACATTCAGAGTGCAATTTTCCTGAATCTCTTTTCTACTCACAGTCATCCATATCCATGTTCTTTTTTATTCCCACAGTATCGTCCCCATCGACAGCATTGGTGATACAGCACTTCTCAAAAGATTGCTCCTCCAGTTTTTTCCTTTAAGCTGCTGCCACACTTTTGGTAAGTTTTTATTCAGTGCTTTCTTGAATTAAGGAATTAATGGGAGGTTTCAGACCACAACCAGGACTCATATTCTTTCTTTAACGTGTTCATACATGGTGTGTCAACTGAAAGGCCAAGGGGTAGTTGTTTTCTCTTCGTGTCATCATGAGTGAAATCCAAGTTGGTGTGTGCACAGCAGGTGACAATTTGCACTGCACCTGCTGCCCTGTTGACAATGATTGTTACATCCTATTGATTAACTGACACTGTTTTCAGAGTCACTAAATATGTAAGGAGATGTGTATCTTAGCAGCAATAAAATATGAAATTTGGTGAAGTCAACCTAGAACTTATTTCATATTTTTCTAATATATTTGAATATTCAACATGAATAATTTGAGTTAAATAATTTTTAAAAATTGGCCCAAATATGTCCCTTTACCAGGACCTAAGTTTATCTCCTTTAAAGGGGGAAAATGGTTAATCAAATATTGCATGCTACAAAATTTACTTATGTATGATACTTAGGATATATTTTCCACCTCCCCCCACTAGCATGTCAGCCTCACCAGAAGAGGGATTTTGTCTGTTTCATTCACTGAGAAATCCCCAGTGTTTTGAATAAGACCCAGTACGTGGTAAGTACTTAATGAGTATTTGTTGAAAAAAATGGATCACAGAGAATTTTGGTAATTTAATCTTCATTAGAATACAGTTGTGCCATTACTACTTCCCTTTTTTATTCCTTCATCATGATTCTTATCATATCACAGATTGTGATTATTTGAATAAATCTTGAAGTTCTGAGGTCTGGAATGGTGTCTTACTGCTATCTTTATGAGTAAGGCACTTAGTGCCTATCATGGTATAAGGCATACAGTAAGGGCTCAATAAGTTTTTGTAGAATTCTAAGCAAATAGTAAAATATCATAGTTTAGAGAAATGTTATGCTAAATAACTTTTTAAAATTAAGAATTAATAATTGAATTAGAGAAGACAGGATTCATCAATGAAACCAAGGTATTAAACATGTAACTTTACCAAAAATTCAATATCTAGATTAGATTTTTTTTTTTTAAGTTTAATTTTATTTATTTATTTATTTAGTTATGGCTGTGTTGGGTCTTCGTTTCTGTGCGAGGGCTTTCTCTAGTTGTGGCAAGTGGGGGCCACTCTTCATCGTGGTGCGCGGGCCTCTCATCATCGCGGCCTCTCTTGTTGCGGAGCACAGGCTCCAGACGCGCAGGCTCAGTAATTGTGGCTCACGGGCCTAGTTGCTCCGCAGCATGTGGGATCTTCCCAGACCAGGGCTCGAACCCATGTGCCCTGCATTGGCAGGCAGATTCTCAACCACTGCGCCACCAGGGAAGCCCACTAGATTAGATTTTGAAATATTCAATGAGTCTCCATCACTGAATCATCCAATTACCAATGCTGATGATTAATGTTGTGTACATTGGGTTTTTACATTACAAGCGTTTAGGTAACTATGTTTCACATTTAGAGATTTACTTTGGATGGTGTTAAATAGCAGAGATGCAAATTCAATTTAAAAGGGTCTATGTTAGCTGTGTATTGAACCTCCTGCAGCAATAATAATAACAATGATAACCGTAACAATAGCTCCATGAAAGGGTTCAGTCTGGCCAGTACATTAAGTTTCTTCAATATTTAATGTTTATAGGCAACATTACTCATGGAAATGTATAAGCTATTACATTATAACTCTAAACATTCCTAAAAGATGTAAGGTCCCTTTCTAAAATGTTGCAGTAAGTAATTACACAATTTTCTCTATTACATATTCAGGATTCCCAAGACTCAAGATTCCCAATCTTCTTCATAGCCACTTAGAAGCTAATGTTGATCCCTCTCATTCATACCATCCAACTTGATTTGCAAAGAGTCTTTACTATATGATGCAAACAGTATGCTATTATGGAGTGAAAAGGGTTAGTTACAATAAAAAACACCAAATATTTATGCTTTAGACTCTCTTTCAGATGAGATACTCAAACAGCATCTAAAGAGGAAGAAAGAGTACTTGAGTGCGTATGTTTGAAATTATCCACTTAAAAGAAGCAATGTGTAGTGAAGGTTGGCATGTGGTTTGCTATAGGACTTGATCTTCAGGCATAGCGTTTATTAACAACGGAAAGAAATGCATTCAGAGACTGTAATTCTTCAAAGTGAAAGGAGACTAAATATATATATTTTGAACTGCATAATGTCAGTTTCAGTTGAACTGCATGTTTAAAAATAAAGCTACTGGAACTTGCCTGGTGGCGCAGTGGTTAAGAATCTGCCTGCCAATGCAGGGGACACAGGTTCGAGCCCTGGTCCTTGAAGATCCCACATGCCGCGGAGCAGCTAAGCCCGTGAGCCACAACTATTGAGCCCACGCGCCACAACTACTGAAGCCCGTGCGCCTAGAGCCTGTGCTCTGCAACAAGAGAAGCCACCGTGATGAGAAGCCCGCACACTTCAACGAAGAGTAGCCCCTGTTCACCGCATCTAGAGAACGCCCCCGCACAACAACAAAGACCCAATGCAGCCAAAATAAAGAAATAAAAATAAAAATAAATAAAATAAAAATAAAGCTACCTCCTTCAGAATACCTAAGTGTTTATCAGAATGTAGCCTATATCCAAAAATGGTATTATTAGTCATATTAAATAATAATATTTAAGAGCCATAGCTCCAGTAAACTAAAAATTGACAACTGAATATTTCATTAGAACTTGTCAAAAAGCTGCAATCAATTAAACGTAATTATATACAATACACTGGAAATACGGACTATAGAACAGTTGATCAGGCCACAAAATGTGAAAGTTAAGCTGTACAAAATATAAGTTCCTGCAGTAAATATTTCTCTTAATGATACAACTAAGTTGCATTTTAAAACTGAAATGAGAAGCCTCAAAGGGTGAAACATTCTGGATTGCTTCTCAAGGATGACCAAAAGTTTAGAAGGTTAACTGAAATGTATAAATATTAAAGGTTCTTTGCCACCTTCTAACATTGTCATAACTTTACTCATTGTGAGGTGGAGAAAGTCAGCAGAAAAAATCAAATCAAGAAAGTCTATATTAAAGAGGTAGTGGTCATATTTGGCAGTGTATCAACCCAATGTAAAAGGAAGTATAACTGCAATTTATGAAAATCTATGCGGGAGAATGCAAATGATCAATGACTAGTTCAATCAGGGATCACTGAAAGAAAACACAACCATTTTGTGCACTGCGTAGCTCTCAGATAATCTATGACTTCCAAGTTTTGCTGCCCTCCTTTCTTCCCACACAAAATGGTTAGCCTCTCCATTCTGCCCACTGATAAATTACAAGTTTCCTGAGCTGACAAGAACCTAAAGAGAAAAATAAAAGTCTTGTGTTCTTGAAGGCACTAGTAAAGCCCCAGGTTGATTCCCTGAAAATGAAATCATCCACTCTCATGTGCTTCTCATGTACTGTGCATTGCCATAAATGTCTTAAATCCATTTTTGATACTGCGAAGCAGCATATTTTATGAAATATGTGATAAATTCACACATTTGAGATTAGAATTTGGCTGATTGTCCTTTCACACACTAAATAAAAACCAGGTTGATTGCTGTAGCACTTTGTCAAAGATACCAAATGAAATTCATATATCAAAATGGAACTAGGACAGACTCACTCCAGATTCACTGTAAATATATAAATCAATTCTTCAAGAAATGTCTTTCTGTAAACCACCATTAAAAACCACGGTGTCTTTCATGGTGTTAGAATCTCTTCTGAAACATAATTTTCATAAACTATTTGAAAAATAGTTCCAGTGCCATGATCTAAATGATTTAAATAGCATTTTCTTTGTGTTTAATGGTACCAAACTTTTCCTCCTAGATCAGCCTTCTATAAAATATTTATAAAATGGTATCTAAGATGTAAAATCTTTAGTGTTCTTGCCCTTTGTTAACTCTCTACAGAGTGATATAACTAACAGCAGTGAATAAAATGTGAGATAAATGCATCTGCACAAAAATTATATTGCATCTAATCAGACTTTGAAGAGAAATATATATTTAAGTTAAAGAGAATTATTTATGGCTTGGCAGTAACTGTTGTAACTGTCATACAATTATCCATATTGATATTCTTTCCTGAAATTAAATTTAAAATAAATTGAATAGTTTTTTTGGTAACAAGTCTTTGGGGTTGTTTTTTTTTTGTTTTTTTTGGTAACAGTTTTTGAGAAGTTGATGTAGACAGTTCATTTTTGCGTTTTGAGACTAAAAAAAAGACCCGTAAGAACACGAAAAGTGGATTGATGTTGAAAATCTCAGCAGCCAAACTTTTCCTGTTCAAGATTTGTCAAATCAGAGAACATCGTTACTGTACCTGATATACCTTTCTAGAAAAGTTATGACCTATCAGCACTTATTCAAACAGGGTTGAAAGTGGTCTTTACCTGATTGGGTAATATAAATCTTGGGACAATAGTAGAAAAACGACTGAGGAGGAGAAACAAATCTTTTAGTGATCCCATAAATCATGTAAAAGAGCCTTCAGCCCCTATGTACCAGGGTTAAATTTACACATTTTAGCACACTTTAATATAATGTGTGGACAGAGATGAATATTGCATAGGGGGTTGATTTATACTAGTTTTAGAAGTTTCTATAAAACTAATTTTGTGTTTCCTTATAAATTAGTATCACATACCTATTGGAATGAGTATTTAATGGAAAGCTTTCATTAATATTTAAACTACAAATGTACACAAAATACAGAGACCTTCAAACAGTCACCATTTTCTACATAAAATTTTGCCAATTCTTTTGAGTTTAGTATCTTTCTCCAAGAACAAATCAAGTATTAATGTCAAGGCATTTCTAGTAGCAATAGATCTAGATGTCAAGGACAGTCTGACATTAATTAATCCATAATGAAAAGTGAAAACACAAAGGAAAACAGACTTCCTTATTCAGTATCAATTTAATTAATCAAATAGTTAGATATTAGTAGGACATAAATGCTGAAACAGAAGCTAACTATCCATTTGTCCAAGTTATGGAACAGGTTGGGTTAGATACACTGAAAGGCTTCATGATTCTAGGATTCTAAAATATCACAAGGGTAAGAATAAGATTAAGGATTGAAGAGTACTGAGTCTCCAAAGAGAAAAGGAAGCATTTAGTAAAAACTCACTGTAAACAATTTTTGTTATGCAGTTGCCTACGTGAACTCATGTTTGGTCATAAACCTGCCACATCATGATGGAGTAGCTGCTACTGAATCAGTGGATACATACCCCAGCATCCTTATCTCTCAGTTGGGATTATCTTCAGCTGCACTCTACCCTGTCTCCCAGGGTTCTCCAGTAGTTGTTAGCCCCAGTTGTCACAGTGGAAAATATCCTGATAATGCTACACCACTGACTCCTTCCTTTTTTCCCTACCTCAATTTTCCACTTCCTACTGGTGTCTCAGAAGTCACTTGTCAATTAAACTACTTTTGTAGAACTCCTTGTCTCTGGGTTGGCTTTTAGGGGAACCCAAACACAGGGCAAACATTAACTCTAGAATGAATCAAAGAACTTTACATGTGAGACTGACTAATGTTGGACCAAAAAAAATCAACTCGCTGGTTATTGACTAAAAGTGCATTTTATAAAGTGTGAATAGAATATGTCAATGACTGAACACTGCTAGGTATTATAGCAGGGTTAGAAAGTCTTGTCACTGTTGACATTCTGAGATGGGTAATTCTTTGTTGTGCAGACTGTCCAGTGCATTGTAAGATGTTTAGCAGCATCTCTGACCTCTACCCACTAGATGCCTATCTAGTGCCACTCTCTCTAGATGCCACTCTCTCTCCTGTTGTGACAACCCAAAATATCTCTAGGCATTGACAAATGTCCCAGGGGGGCAGGATGCGGAAAGACAAAATCCTATTATCTCCCTTTAAGAACCACTGGGTTATAAAATGACTTCACTTAATTTAACCAATTAAATTCACTCATCCAACTCTTACATATAGAGTGAATACTACATACCAGGCATTGCATTAGTAAGATGGTGAAAAACACTACAGTTCCTGATTTCACTGAGTTTATATTCTAGTCAAAAAAAATAATTAAAACAAACTATTGCCTCACACTGAGAAACTGTCCATAATTCTGAGGCATTTTCTAATGGATACTGTAGAATGAATCATTTCTTTCCAAACTATTTCAAGTGTGAGCATATGTCTGCAAACGGTGTATGATTTTAATTCTGATGAGGCAAAAGACGGTTAATTTTCACAGTACGAATTCTGCCTGGTGGGAGTAAAGGATGAGATATTTGCCCTTTGTTCTTGCTTCATGCCTTCTGTGCTGAAATACTGTGGGAGACTGAGCACATTTTGCTTTCTTTCACTACTGCAATTTTACTCTTTTTCTTTCCTCATTGCAAGTACTTAGCCCATACCTTCCACCTACCTTCTCCCTGTAAATTTTTTTTTAAAGAGCATACATGCTTCTGTTGAAAAAAATTTAAATGATTATTCTAACAGCAAAAATGGAAGAAGCATTGGAAGGTGATTTTTGTTTATTTTTAGTCTTGGTTTCTTAGAATTTCTATGCAATTTTCCCTCCTAACCTCATATAACTTTCTTTTTATGAATCATAGAAAAATCATCTTCACTCTGTCCTGGTATGACAGTTGCAAGAGGCACAATTGGTCTCCCCTGATATCTCTTTGTGCTCATCAGTTCTGCAGGTGTGGAAGGCCTTATCCTATGATCACCTGATACTTTCTACCTAAGGGCTTCTTCTTGTCCTGTTGAGCTCTACATGGGACAAACAAAAAGTGGAAAGTGCAAGGGCATTAATGCCTTCACAACAGCCCACAACCAATAATACATGAGAGCTGGAGAATAACTATTCCAGCTTCTCTGTTGTTTCCCACACTCCCTTCCAGAGTTTTCCAGAGGAATTGAACCACCGGTCCTACTTACTGGCTTCCTTCCCTTCCCTCTCTCAGTTCCTCATGCCCCTATGATACAGTTTGGATCACTTCACCAATAAAGCATTCCAAAACATCCTGCATTGGAATGATGGGCCTAAAGAAAGATCACCACTTTTTGGAGTTTACAATGTAGGATGAATTATAGAAATTATTATTAATGTATGAAATATTACTATTCTCTTAGACACTAATAAGGTCTGGAGTTGAAGGGAGAAACCAGGATAGGGATATAAATTTATGATATATCTGCATCTTTTCTCCACATTGATTAAAAAGTTTTTTTTTCTTTTCTTTCTTATTTTGTTTTTCACTGGGGTGGGGGACAGTAATGTTACAATAGTATTAAGTAAGTTTCTTTGGCATTCTGACCTGTCTTTTAATACCTTGGATATTTTTAACGTCATACTGGTCTCCTGAAAGTTAGAATTCTAACAATCACTTCTTAAGGAGGTATGTAAGAAAAAACATAATTTGTTCAGCTTGAAAATAATCCTTCATATTCACACTCTGATCTGACGAAAGCTACATTAGTACAGAATATCATTACCTTGATAGTTCTAAAGACACAGGGAAGCATCTGGTATATCTGGCGTGACTGAATTTTTTGCAGAAACTCAGAGCTGACATTAAGATAAAAATCCTACCCGGTCTTCCTGACAAAACGCAACTCTTCCAGCCCCTGGCGTATTCGGTGCATAGATGAGTAAAAACTTCCTTAGGGTCCAAACAAGCAAGTAGACTCAGCTTTGGGAGCCACGACCCTGGTCCACCTTGATGTGTCAGCACCATGCAGAGCAGCTTACTGCATACCCAACCCTTTAATGCTTGAGTCACTCAAATGCTGGTAAAGAGGCACACTACATTGTTTCTAGTCACGTGTGGTTGACAGGGTCTTGGTGCTCCAGCCAGGTGCCAGGCCAGAGCCTCTGAGGTGGGAGAGCTGAGTAGGACATTGGTCCACCAGAGACCTCCTGGCCCCCCATAATATCAAATGGTGAAAACTCTCCCAGAGATCTCCATCTCAATGCTAATACCCAGCTTCACTCAAAGACCAGCAAGCTACAGTGCTGGACACCCTATGCCAAACAACTAGCAAGACAGGAACACAACCCCACCCATAACCAGAGAGGCTGCTTAAAATCATACTAAGTTCACAGACATGCCAAAACACACCACTGGACACGGTTCTGCCCACCAGAAAGACGAGATCCAGCCACATCCACCAGAACACAGGCACCAGTCCCCTCCACCAGGAAGCCCACACAACCCACTGAACCAACCTTACCCACTGGGGGCAGACACCAAAAACAATGGGAACTACGAACCTGCAGCCTGTGAAAAGGAGACCCCAAACACAGTAAGTTAAGCAAAATGAGAAAACAAAGAAATACTCAGCAGATGAAGGAGCAAGGTAAAAACCCACCAGAACAAACAAATGAAGAGGAAATAGCAAGTCTGCCTGAAAAAGAATTCAGAGTAATGATAGTAAAGGTGATCCAAATTCTTGGAAATTGAATGGAGAAAATACAAGAAACATTCAACAAGGACCTAGAAGAACTAAAGAGCAAACAAACAATGATGAACAACACAATAAATGAAATTTAAAATTCTCTAGAAGGGACCAATAGCAGAATAACTGAGGCAGAAGAACAGATAAGTTAGCTGGAAGATAAAATAGGGGAAATAACTACTGCAGAGCAGAATAAAGAAAAAGGAATGAAAAGAATTGAGGACAGTCTCAGAGACATCTGGGACAACATTAAACGCACCAACATTCGAATTATAGGGGTCTCAGAAGAAGAAAAGAAAAAGAATGGGACTGAGAAAATATTTGAAGAGACTGTAGTTGAAAACTTCCCTAACATGGGAAAGGAAAGAGTCAATCAAGTCCAGGAAGCACAGAGAGTCCCATACAGGATACATCCAAGGAGAAACACACAAAGACACATATTAATCAAACTATCAAAATGAAATACAGGGACTACCCTGGTGGCCAATGCAGGGGACACGGGATCGAGCCCTAGTCCGGGAAGATCCCACATGCCGCGGTGTAACTAAGCCCGTGCACCACAACTACTGAGCCTGCACTCTAGAGCCCACGAGCCACAACCACTGAGCCTGAGTGCCACAACTACTGAGCCCGCACACCTAGGGCTGGTGCTTCACAACAAGAGAAGCCGCCGCAATGAGAAGCCAGTGCACTGCAACGAAGATTAGCCCCTGCTCACTGCAACTAGAGAAAGCCCGTGTGCAGCAATGAAGACCCAACACAGCCAAAAATTAATTAATTAATTAATTTTAAAAAATTAAATACAAAGAAAAAATATTAAAAGCAGCAAGAGAAAAGCAACAAATAACATACAAGGGAATCCCCATAAGGTTAACAGCTGATCTTTCAGCAGAAACTCTACAAGCCAGAAGGGAGTGGCAGGACATATTTAAAGTGATGAAAGGGAAAAAACTACAACCAAGATTACTCTACCCAGCAAGGATCTCATTCAGATTCGACGGAGAAATTAAAACCTTTACAGACAGGCAAAAGCTAAGAGAATTCAGCACCATCAAACCAGCTTTAAAACAAATGCTAAAGGAACTTCTCAGGGCAGGAAACACAAGAGAAGGAAAAGACGTACAAAAACAAACCCAAAACAATTAAGAAAATGGTAATAGGAACACACATATCGATAACTACTTTAAATGTAAATGGATTAAATGCTCCAACCAAAAGACATAGACTGGCTGAATGGATACAAAAACAGGACGCATATATATGCTGTCTACAAGAGACCCACTTCAGACCTAGGGACACATACAGACTGAAAGTGAGGGGATGGAAAAAGATATTCCATGCAAATGGAAATCAAAAGAAAGCTGGAGTAGCAATTCTCATATCAGACAAAAGAGACTTTAAAATAAAGATTATTATAAGAGAAAAAGAAGGACACTATATAATGATCAAGGTATCAATCCAAGAAGAGAATATAACAATTGTAAATATTTATGAACCCAACATAGAAGCACCTCAATACATAAGGCAAATGCTAACAGCCACAAAAGGGGAAATCGACAGTAACACAATAAACGTAGGGGACTTTAACACCCCACTTTCACCAATGGACAGATCATCCAAAATGAAAATAAATAAGGAAACAGAAGCTTAAAATGACACATTAAACAAGATGGACTTAATTGATATTTATAGGACATTCCATCCAAAAACAACAGAATACACTTTCTTCTCAAGTGCTCATGGAACATTCTCCAGGATAGATCATATCTTGGGTCACAAATCAAGCCTTGGTAAATTTAAGAAAATTGAAATTGTATCAAGTATCTTTTCTGACCACAATGCTATGAGACTAGATATCAATTACAGGAAAAAAACTTTAAAAATACAAACACATGGAGGCTAAACAATATGCTACTAAATAACCGAGAGATCACTGAATAAATCAAAGAGGAAATCATAAAATACCTAGAAACAAATGACAATGAAAACACGAGGACCCAAAACCTATAGGATACAGCAAAATCAATTCTAAGAGGGAAGTTTATAGCAATACCATTCTACCTCAAGACACAAGAAAAATCTCAAATAAACAACCTAACCTTACACCTAAAGCAATTAGAGAAAGAACAACAAAAAAAAAAAACCACCCAAAGTTAGCAGAAGGAAAGAAATCATAAATATCAGATCAGAAATAAATGAAAAAGAAATGAAGGAAACAATAGCAAAGATCAATAAAACTAAAAGCTGGTTCTTTGAGAAGATAAACAAAATTGATAAACCATTAGCCCGATTTATCAACAAAAAAAGGGAGAAGACTCAAATTGATAGAATTAGAAATGAAAAAGGAGAAGTAACAACTGACACTGCAGAAATACAAAGGATCATGAGAGATCACTACAAGCAACTATAGGCCAATAAAATGGACAACCTGGAAGAAATGGACAAATTCTTAGAAAAGTACAACCTTCCAAGACTGAACCGGGAAGAAATAGAAAATATAAACAGACCAATCCCAAGCACTGAAATTGAAACTGTGATTAAAAATCTTCCAAGAAACAAAAGCCCAGGACCAGATGGCTTCACAGGCGAATTCTATCAAACATTTAGAGAAGAGCTAACACCTATCCTTCTCAAACTCTTCAAAAATATAGCAGAGGGAGGAATACTCCCAAACTCATTCTACGAGGCCACCATCACCCTGATACCAAAACCAGAAAAAGATGTCACAAAAAAAGAAAACTACAGGCCAATATCTCTGATGAACATAGATGCAAAAATCCTCAACAAAATACTAGCAAACAGAATCCAACAGCACATTAAAAGGATCATACACCATGATCAAGTTGGGTTTATCCCAGAATGCAAGGATTCTTCAATATATGCAAATCAATCAATGTGATACACCATATTAACAAACTGAAGGAGAAAAACCATACGATCACCTCAATAGATGCAAAAAAAGCTTTCGACAAAATTCAACAACAGTTTATGATAAACACCCTCTAGAAAGTAGGCATAGAGGGAACTTACCTCAACATAATAAAGGCCATATATGACAAACCCACAGCCAACATCATTCTCAATGATGAAAAACTGAAACCATTTCCACTAAGATCAGGAACAAGACAAGGTTGCCCACTCTCACCGCTATTATTCAACTTAGTTTTGGAAGTTTTAGCCACGGCAATCAGAGAAGAAAAAGATATAAAAGCAATCCAAATCAGAAAAGAAGAAGTAAAACTGTCACTGTTTGCGGATGACATGATACTATACATAGAGAATCCTAAAGATGCTACCAGAAAACTACTAGCACTAATCAATGAATTTGGTAAAGTAGCAGGATACAAAATTAATGCACAGAAATCCCTTCCATTCCTATACACTAATGATGAAAAATCTGAAAGAGAAATTAAGGAAGCACTCCCATTTACCACTGCAACAAAAAGAATAAAATACCTAGGAATAAACCTACCCAAGGAGGCAAAAGACCTGTGTGCAGAAAACTATAAGACACTGATGAAAGAAATTAAAGGTGATACAAACAGATGGAGAGATATACCATGTTCTTGGATTAGGAAGAATCAACATTGTGAAAATGACTCTACTACCCAAAGCAATCTACAGATTCAATGCAATCCCTGTCAAACTACCAATGGCATTTTTCACAGAACTAGAACAAAAAATTTCACAATTTGTATGGAATCACAAAAGACCCCAAAGAGCCAAAGCAATCTTGAAAAAGAAAAACAGAGCTGGAGAAATCAGGCTCCCTGACTTCAGACTATAATACAAAGCTACAGTAATCAAGATAGTATGTTATTGGCACAAAAACAGAAATATAGATCAGTGGAACAGGGTAGAAAGCCCATAGATAAACCCATCAATATGGTCACCTTATCTTTGACAAAGGAGGCAAGAATATACAATGGAGAAAAGACAGACTCCTCAATAAGTGGTGGTGGGAAAACTGGACAGCTTCATGTAAAAGAATGAAATTAGAACATTCCCTAACACCATCCACAAAAATAAACTCAAAATGGATTAAAGACCTAAATGTAAGGCCAGACACTATACAACTCTTAGAGGAAAACATAGACAGAACACTCTATGACATAAATCACAGCAAGATCTTTTTTGACCCACCTCCTAGAGAAATGGAAATAAAAACAAAAATAAACAAATGGGACCTAATGAAACTTAAAAGCTTTTGCACAGCAAAGGAAACCATGAACAAGATGAAAAGACAACCCTCAGAATGGGAGAAAATATTTGCAAATGAATCAACAGATAAAGGATTTATCTTCAAAATATATAAACAGCTCATGCAGCTCAATATCAACAAAACAAACAACCGAATTCAAAAATGGGCAGAAGACCTAAATAGACATTTCTCCAAAGAAGATATACAGATTGCCAACAAACACATGAAAGGATGCTTAACATCACTAATCATGAGAGAAATGCAAATCAAAACTACAATGAGGTATCACCTCACACCGGTCAGAATGGCCATCATCAAAAAATCTACAAGCAATAAATGCTGGAGAGCGTGTGGAGAAAAGGGAACCCTCTTGCACTGTTGGTGGGAATGTAACTTGATACAGCCACTATGGAGAACAGTATGGAGGTTCCTTAAAAAACTGAAAATAGAACTACCATAAGACTCAGCAATACCACTCCTGGGCATATACCCTGAGAAAACCATAATTCAGAAAGAGTCATGTACCAAAATATTCATTGCAGCTCTGTTTACAATAGCCAGGACATGGAAGCAACCTCAGTGTCCATTGCCAGATGAATGGATAAAGAACATGGGGCACGTGTATACAATGGAATATTACTTAGCCATAAAAAGAAATGAAATTGAGTTATTTGTAGTGAGGTGGATGGATCTAGAGCCTGTCATACTGAGTGAAGTAAGTCAGAAAGAGAAAAACAAATACCGTATGCTAACACATATATATGGAATCTAAAAAAAAAAAACCAAAAACAAAAGGTTCTGAAGAATATAGGGACAGGACAGGAATAAAGACGCAGACGTAGAGAATAGAGTTGACGACACAGGGAGGGGGAAGGGTAAGCTGGGACGAAGTAAGAGAGTGGCATGGACATATATACAGTACCAAATGTAAAATAGATAGCTAGTGTGAAGCAGCCGCATAGCACAGGGAGGTCAGCTCGGTGCTTTGTGTCCACCTAGAGCGGTGGGATGGGGGGGTGGGATGGAGGTGCAAGAGAGAGGAGATATGGGGATATATGTATACATATAGCTGATTCACTTTGTTATACAGCAGCAACTAACACAACATTGTAAAGCAATTATACTCCAATAAAGATGTTAAAAAAAAAAAAAAAAGATTAAAATCCTGCCTTCCTGGTACTCCAAAATGTAGAGAACATAAATTGGCCAGTTGCAGCAGATAACAACTGTATATTATTGAAGTAACAGACTCTTGAAGTCTCGATCTACTATTTAAAATTTTACAACTGAATGTTTTATCCAGATTTTCAAAACTCCTGTTGTGCATGATTTATACAGTGCCATTTTGCTATTTTCATCTCTATGTAAATATAGTGGTGGGCATAATAAATTCTTAATACATAATTTTAAACCGTTCTGTGCTCCTTTTAGCAAACTGTGATAAAAGATAAAATAGGCATATAATCGTGTTTGTGAGAAGGATGTTTCTAAGAAAAGAAACATTGTCTAACGGAATAATTTTGCAATTGGAATATAAATATTTCCAGTATTTTTTTTCCCACTGAATATAAGAGATTATATGACAACATAGACTTGATATGTACATTGTTTGAACTAATAAGTACTTTCTCTAGATAAAAGTACAATGTTTTAGGGCAGTAGTTTTTTGTTTTTATTTCTTGTTTTCTTTTTCTCTCACCAAGATACCTTTCAGAATACATTTCTTAAGCTCATGAACTAAACCATATAGGATTAGAAAGGAAACACATTCTGAAATGCAATTATAAAAATATTAGTAACATATATTTGTAGTATAGAAACATGTGCACTTCTTTAATAACATATTAAATAACACAATCTAGCAGTGAGTTTAACAATAACCATAATTTCAAAGTAAAGAATAATATTTCAAGATATCAGAAATATATGTAATGTGGTATAAAAATATCTGTAATTTTTATTAGGTACTACTAATACTAGTGTGGTTTGTTGCCTACAATCATAATTAAGGCACATGCTGAAAATAAATATGTATTATTTTATATTTTCCCACTCAAATTCACAAACCTCCTGAGTTCTATCAAGGACCACTGGATAAGAATTGTGGTTTTGGAGTAATAATATGATATTGATAGATCTTGCTGAAAGAACCTTGAGGATGTTCTAACCCAAAGTGATTTTAAGAAAGAAATGACTAGAAGTTCTCAATGTTTCCACAAAATAAATTTTCATTTCTGAATTCTTAAGAGCTGCAGTAGCAACTCAAGTATTTACAGAAAATGAATTAATAAAATGGGCCAACAGGAACATAGGACTTGTGAAGAAGACACAGGCTCTTTCTGAAAGAAATCACATACATTAGCCAAATAAAACGTCTTGGGACACAACTAGTCCAAGGGCCAACAATTCGTAAACTCTGATAAAATGTGCAAAACCAAAAGATAGGTTTAAATATTTATTTTTGAAAGCTATTTGCAAATATTGTCTTCTGTCTTTACCAGCTACGTATATTGCTACAGGTAAACAGATGAAGAACAATCTAGGTCACATAGCTAGTTAGAAAATCTAAGCATAATAGCCAGTATTCCACTTTCCTCTAAAGAATAAGTCATTCCTGAGACCTTGTGTTGGTGACACATATTTAGAAAACTAAAAGCCAAATTTAGCTTATTGTATGAGCAAACAGTAAAACTTAACTTGAAAATGAATGCATAAGGCAGTAAGTCCCTGTGTGCTGAGCTGTCTACTACATGCGTTGTGCTCAATTCTTGACAGGTATGTATTCTGCAAGGGAGGTGTTGGCATCAATATTAGATACTCTAACTAGTATTAGACAAAAAGGGAGTTCAGTTAGGGAAATCTCAAAGTGTCCAATGGCACCATATAGTCAAAACCTCATCATAACTGTTCTGTCACATTTCCATTATTGGCATAAACTGAATCTTCCAAAACCAATGCCAACATGGAAAGAATCTTTTAATCAGAATGTTACTAAGTCCAGCTTTGTTGATTCAACATTTCAGAGAATGTTTTAACCTCTGTATATCTGTTGACTTTAAGGGTGTCAAATAGTGTGGATCAATTTTAATCTATGAACTTTTTTAAAACTGAAATTATGCAATCCGTACTTTATGGAAGAGAGGAGCAAATCTATGGCAAAACTCAATTTTGTTAAAAAGGTTTTATTATTTTTTTTAGTCAACTGAAAATAAAATTTAAATAGATACATCTGCATAAATATCAGCGAATAACTGTTAAAATCTTTCATCCTGTTAATAATACACTACCGGAAAATTTGAAGCTATTCATACCACATAGCTTTCCAAAGGTTAGCATGGTCCCTGAGCAGGGAGGACATGTAAATTCATGAAGTGTTCCATATTTTTTAAAGCATAGCTCTCAAAAAAAATTACAAAAGTTAATATTAAAAGTGCTGTATATATACACACAGATAATGTAAGATGCATTTTATGCTTTCAAAAGAAACCATGTGAATATAAATACATAGGTTAAAGGTGAAACGATGGAAATAAATATACCATCCAAACCCTAATCAAAATGGAAAATGTAAGAATGGCTATAATAAAAAAAAAAACAGGAAATAAGAAGTGTTGGTGAGGGTGTGTAGAAGTTGTAAACGTCACAGATTGCTGGAGAAATATAAAATGGTGCAGCTACTTTTTTTTTTTAACATCTTTATTGGAGTATAATTGCTTTACAATGGTGTGTTAGTTTTTGCTTTATAACAAAGTGAATCAGTTATACATATACATATGTCCCCATATCTCTTCCCTCTTGAGTCTCCCTCCCTCCCACCCTCCCTATCCTATCCCACCCCTCTAGGTGGTCAAAAAGCACCGAGCTGATCTCCCTTTGCTATGTGGCTGCTTCCCACTAGCTAGCTGTTTTACGTTTGGTAGTGTATATATGTCCATGCCAGTCTCTCACTTTGTCCCAGCTTACCCTTCCCCCTCCGCATATCCTCAAGTCCATTCTCTAGTACGTCTTTGTCTTTATTTCCGTCTTGCCCCTAGGTTCTTCATGACCTTTTTTTTTTTTTTTTTCTTTAAGATTCCATATATATGTGTTACCATACGGTATTTCTTTTTCTCTTTCTGACTTACTTCACTCTGTATGACAGACTCTAGGTCCATCCACCTCACTACAAATAACTCAATTTCATTTCTTTTTATGGCTGAGTAATATTCCATTGTATATATGTGCCACATCTTCTTTATCCACTCATCTGTCGATGGACACTTAGGTTGCTTCCATGTCCTGCCTATTGTAAATAGAGCTGCAATGAACATTGTGGTACACGACTCTTTTTGAATTATGGTTTTTCTCAGGGTTATGCCCAGTAGTGGGATTGCTGGGTGGTATGGTAGTTCTTTTTTTAGTTTTTTAAGGAACCGCCATACTGTTCTCCATAGTGGCTGTATCAATTTACATTCCCACTAACAATGGAAGAGGGTTCCCTTTTCTTCACACCCTCTCCAGCATTTATTGTTTGTTGATTTTTTGATGATGGCCATTCTGACCGGTGTGAGATGATATCTCATTGTAGTTTTGATTTGCATTTCTCTAATGATTAATGATGTTGAGCATTCTTTCATTTGTTTGTTGGCAATCTGTGTATCTTCTTTGGAGAAATATCTATTTAGGTCTTCTGCCCATTTTTGGATTGGGTTGTTTGTTTTTTTTGAAACTGAGCTGCATGAGCTGCTTGTAAATTTTGGAGATTAATCCTTTGTCAGTTGCTTCATTTACAAATATTATCTCCCATTCTAAGGGTTGTCTTTTCATCTTGTTTATGGTTTCCTTTGCTGTGCAAAAGCTTTTAAGTTTCATTAGGTCCCATTTGTTTATTTTTGTTTTTATTTCCATTTCTCTAGGAGGTGGGTCATAAAGTATCTTGCTATGATTTATGTCAGAGTGGTCTGCCTATGTTTTCTTCTAAGAGTTTTATAGTGTCTGGCCTTACATTTAGGTCTTTAATCCATTTTGAGTTTATTTTTGTGGATGGTGTTAGGGAGTGTTCTAATTTCATTCTTTTACATGTAGCTCTCCAGTTTTCCCAGCACCACTTATTGAAGAGGCTGTCTTTTCTCCACTGTATATTCTTGCCTCCTTTATCAAAGATAAGGTGACCATATGTGCGTGGGTTTATCTCTGGGCTTTCTATCCTGTTCCATTGATCTATATTTCTGTTTTTGTGCCAGTACCAAACTGTCTTGATTACTGTAGCTTTGTAATATAGTCTGAAGTCAGGGAGCCTGATTCCTCCAGCTCCATTTTTCGTTCTCAAGATTGCTTTGGCTATTCGGGGTCTTTTGTGTTTCCATACAAATTGTGAAGTTTTTTGTTCTAGTTTTGTGAAAAATGCCAGTGATATAGTTTGATAGGGATTGCATTGAATCTGTAGATTGCTTTGGGTAGTAGAGTCATTTTCACAATGTTGATTCTTCCAATACAAGAACATGGTATATCTCTCCATCTATTCGTATCATCTTTAATTTCTTTCATCAGTGTCTTATAGTTTTCTGCATACAGGTCTTTTGTCTCCTTAGGTAGGTTTATTCCCAGATATTTTATTCTTTTTGTTGCAATGGTAAACGGGAGCGTTTTCTTAATTTCACTTTCAGATTTTTCGTCATTAGTGTATAGAAATGCAAGAGATTTCTGTGCATTAATTTTGTATCCTGCTACTTTACCAAATTCATTGATTAGCTCTAGTAGTTTTCTGGTAGCATCTTTAGGATTCTCTATGTATAGTATCATGTCATCCGCAAACAGTGACAGTTTTACTTCTTCTTTTCTGATTTGGATTGCTTTTATATCTTTTTCTTCTCTGATTGCCGTGGCTAAAACTTCCAAAGCTATGTTGAATAATAGTGGTGAGAGTGGGCAACCTTGTCTTGTTCCTGATCCTAGTGGAAATGGTTTCAGTTTTTCACCACTGAGGACAATATTGGCTGTGGGTTTGTCATATATGGCCTTTATTATGTTGAGGAAAGTTCCCTCTATGCCTACTTTCTGCAGGGCTTTTATCAAAAATGGGTGTTGAATTTTGTCGAAAGCTTTCTCTGCATCTATTGAGATGATCATATGGTTTTTCTCTTTCAATTTGTTAATATGGTGTATCACGTTGATTGATTTGCGTATATTGAAGAATCCTTGCATTCCTGGGATAAACCCCACTTGATCATGGTGTATGATCCTTTTAATGTGCTGTTGGATTCTGTTTGCTAGTATTTTGTTGAGGATTTTTGCATCTATGTTCATCAGTGATATTGGCCTGTAGTTTTCTTTCTTTGTGACATCTTTGTCTGGTGTTGGTATCAGGGTGATGGTGGCCTCGTAGAATGAGTTTGGGAGTGTTCCTCCCTCTGCAATATTTTGGAAGAGTTTGAGAAGGATAGGTGTTAGCTTTTCTCTAAATGTTTGATAGAATTCGCCTGTGAAGCCATCTGGTCCTGGGCTTTTGTTTTTTGGACGATTTTTAATCACAGTCTCAATTTCAGTGCTTGGGATTGGTCTGTTCATATTTTCTATTTCTTCCTGGTTCAGTCTTGGCAGGTTGTGCATTTCTAAGAATCTGTCCATTTCTTCCAGGTTGTCCATTTTATTGGCATAGAGTTGCTTGTAGTAATCTCTCATGATCGTTTGTATTTCTGCAGTGCCAGTGGTTACTTCTCCTTTTTCATTTCTAATTCTATTGATTTGAGTCTTCTCCCTTTTTCTCTTGATGAGTCTGGCTAATGGTTTATCAATTTTGTTTATCTTCTCAAAGAACCAGCTTTTAGTTTCATTGATTTTTGCTATTGTTTCCTTCATTTCTTTTTCATTTATTTCTGACCTGATCTTTATGATTTCTTTTCTTCTGCTAGCTTTGGGGTTTTTTTGCTCTTCTTTCTCTAATTGCTTTAGCTGTAAGGTTAGGTTGTTTATTTGAGATATTTCTTGTTTCTTAAGGTAGGATTGTATTGCTATAAACTTCACTCTTAGAACTGCTTTTGCTGCATCCTATAGGTTTTGGGTCGTCGTGTTTTCATTGTCATTTGTTTCTAGGTATTTTTGATTTCCTCTTTGATTTCTTCAGTGATCTCCTGGTTATTCAGTAGTGTATTGTTTAGCCTCCATGTGTTTTGTATGTTTGACAGATTTTTTCCTGTAATTGATATCTAGTCTCACAGCATTGTGGTCAGAAAAGATACTTGATACGATTTCAATTTTCTTAAATTTACCAAGGCTTGATTTGTGACCCAAGATATGATCCTGGAGAATGTTCCATGAGCAGTTGAGAAGAATGTGTATTCTGTTGTTTTTGGATGGAATGTCCTATAAATATCAATTAAGTCCATCTTGTTTAATGTATCATTTAAAGCTTGTGTTTCCTTATTTATTTTCATTTTGGATGATCTGTCCATTGGTGAAAGTGGGGTGTTAAAGTCCCCTACGTTTATTGTGTTACTGTCGATTTCCCCTTTTGTGGCTGTTAGCATTTGCCTTATGTACTGAGATGCTCCTATGTTGGGTGCATAAATATTTATAATTGTTATATCTTCTTCTTGGATTGATCCCTTGATCATTATGTAGTGTCCTTCTTTGTCTCTTGTAATAGTCTTTGTTTTAAAGTCTATTTTGTCTGATATGAGAATTGCTACTCCAGCTTTCTTTTGATTTCCATTTGCGTGGAATATCTTTTTCCATCCCCTCACATTCAGTCTGTATGTGTCCCTAGGTCTGACGTGGGTCTCTTGTAGACAGCATATATACGGGTCTTCTTTTTGTATCCATTCAGCCAGTCTATGTCTTTTGGTTGGAGCATTTAATCCATTTACATTTAAGGTAATTATCGATATGTATGTTCCTATTACCATTTTCTTAATTGTTTTGAGTTTGTTTTTGTAGGTCTTTTCCTTCTCTTGTGTTTCCTGCCTAGAGAAGTTCCTTTAGCATTTGTTTTAAAGCTGGTTTGGTGGTGTTGAATTCTCTTAGCTGTTGATTGTCTGTAAAGGTTTTAATTTCTCCATCAAATCTGAATGAGATCCTTGCTGGGTAGAGTAATCTTGGTTGTAGGTTTTTCCCTTTCATCACTTTAAATATGTCCTGCCACTCCCTTCTGGCTTGCAGAGTATCTGCTGAAAGATCATCTGTTAACCTTATGGGGATTCCCTTGTGTGTTATTTGTTGTTTTTCCCTTGCTGCTTTTAATATTTTTTCTTTGTATTTAACTTTTGATAGTTTGATTAATATGTGTCTTGGCATGTTTCTCCTTGGATGTATCCTGTATGGGATTCTCTGTGCTTCCTGGACTTGATCAACTATTTCCTTTCCCATATTAGGGACGTCTTCAACTATAATCTCTTCAAATATTTTCTCAGTCCCTTTCTTTTTCTCTTCTTCTTCCGGGACCCCTATATTTCGAATGTTGGTGCGTTTAATGTTGTCCCAGAGGTCTCTGAGACTGTCTTCAGTTCTTTTCATTCTTTTTTCTTTATTCTGCTCTGCAGTAGTTATTTCCACTATTTTATCTTCCAGGTCACTTACCCTTTCTTCTGCCTCAGTTATTCTGCTATTGATCCCTTCTAGAGAATTTTTAACTTCATTTATTGTGTTGTTCATCACCGTTTGCTTGCTCTTTAGTTCTTCTGGGTCGTTGTTGAAAGTTTCTTGTATTTTCTCCATTCTATTTCAAGATTTTGGATCATCTTTACTCTCATTATTCTGAGTTCTTTTTCCGGTAGACTGCCTATTTCCTCTTCATTTGTTAGGTCTGGTGGGGTTTTGCCTTGCTCCTTCATCTGCTGTGTGTTTCTCTGTCTTCTCATTTTGCTTAACTTACTGTGTTTGGGGTCTCCTTTTCACAGGCTGCAGGTTCGTAGTTCCCATTGTTTTTGGTGTCTGTCCCCAGTGGCTAAGGTTGGTTCAGTGGGTTGTATAGGCTTCCTGGTGGCTGGGACTAGTGCCTGTGTTCTGGTGGATGAGGCTGGATCTTGTCTTTCTGCTGGGCAGGTCCACGTCTGGTGGTGTGTTTCGGGGTGTCTGTGGCTTTATTATGATTTTAGGCACCCTCTCTGCTAATGCATGGCATTGTGTTCCTGTCTTGCTAGTTGTTTGGCACAGGGTGTCCAGCACTGTAGCTTGCTGGTCATTGAGTGGAGCTGGGTCTTGGCGTTGAGATGGAGATCTCTGGGAGATTTTCGCCATTTGATATTACGTGGAGCTGGGAGGTCTCCTGTGGACCAGTGTCCTGAACTTGGCTCTCCCACCTCAGAGGCACAGCCCTGATGCCTGGCTGGAGCACCAAGAGCCTGTCATCCACGTGGCTCAGAATAAAAGGGAGATAAAAAGGAAAGATAGAAGAAGGTAAAATAAAATAAAATAAAGTATTAAAATAAAAAATTAAAAAAAATTTTTTTAAGTAATTAATAAAAAGAAGGAAAGAAAGAAGAGAGCAACCAAACCAAAGAACTAATCCACCAATGATAACAAGTGCTATAAACTATACCAGACAGAACCCTAGGACAAATGGTAAAAGCAAAGCTATACAGACAAAATCACACACAGAAGCATACACATACACACTCACAAAAAGAGAAAAAGGGGAAAAATATATATATATCATTGCTCCCAAAGTCCACCTCCTCAATTTGGGATGATTCGTTGTCTATTCAGGTATTCCACAGATGCAGGGTACATCAAGTTGATTGTGGAGATTTAATCCGCTGCTCCTGAGGCTACTGGGAGAGATTTCCCTTTCTCTTCTATGTTCATACAGCTCCAGGGGTTCAGCTTTGGATCTGGCCCTGCCTCTGCTTGTAGGTTGCCTGAGGGTGTCTGTTCTTCGCTCAGACAGGACTGGGTTAAAGGAACAGCTGATTTGGGGGCTCTGGCTCACTCAAGCCGGGGGGAGGGAGGAGTACGGAGTGTGGGGCGAGCCTGTGGCGGTCAAAGCAGGCGTGACGTGGTGCACCTACTTTGGAAAACAGTGTAGCAATTTCTCACGAAGTTAAATATAGAACCTCACATCCCAGCAATTCCACTCCCAGTATATACCAAAGTGAAATGGAAACATATACACATGAGTGTGCAAGTGTATTATTCATAAACACCAAAAAGTAGAAACAGCCAAAATGTCCATCAACTGACAAATGGATAAATCCAAATGGGGTAGGTAGAATAATGGCTCCCAAATATGACCATGTCCTAATCCTCAGAACCTGTGACTGTGTTAACTTACGTGGCAAAAGGGACTTTCTAGATGTGAGTTAGTTAAGGACCTTGACATGGGGAGATTACCCTGAAAGATCAGGGGGCCCAAAGTAATCACAAGGGTCTTAACATTGAAAGGACACAGAAGGGTCAGTCACAGGAATTCAGTGTGAAAACTCTACCTGCTTTTGTTGGTTTTGAAGATGGATGAGGAGGCCCATAAGCCAAGGAATATGGGCAGTCCCTAGAAGATGAAAAAAAAACAGGACATGGATTCTCCCCTTGCCTCCAGAAAGGAATACAGCTCTGCCAACACCTGAGACCCGTGTTGGACTTCTAATCTACAGAACTGTAAAATAATAAATGTATGTTTGTTTCAAGCTACTAAATTTGTGGTAATTTGTAATATCAGCAATAGAAAACAAATCCACGCAGCTACAAAGATGAACTTTGAAAGCATTATGCTAAGTGAAAGAAGCCAGTCACAAAGACCACATATTATATGATTCCACTTCTATGAAATGTCCAGAATAGGCAAATTTACAACAGCAGAAAGTAGACTAATGGTTGCTTACACCTGAGAGTGGGGGTTCTAGGAGAAATGGAATTAACTACTAATATGTATGGAGTTCCTTTGAGGGGGAAAGGTGTTCTAAAATTAGGTTATGATAATAGTTTCACAATTCTGTGTAAATATACTAAAAAGCAGTCATGAGGGAGCTGTATGATATATGAATTATATCTCAATAATGCTGTTTTTTTTTTTTTTCACACACACACACTGTATTTTATTTTTACAAGAGATAAATAGACTGACACCAAGCATTGTACATGGATGACCACAACAAAAGCAACAATGATTGCAATTACCAAACATGAAACACACTCATACTATGTCATAATATTGACAAATAATGCTGTTTTTAAAACAGAAAGTAAAAAAGAAAGTTGGGATGACTATGTTAATGTCAGATAAAGTTGACTTCGGAACAAAATCATTACCAGAGATAAAGAGGAACATTATGTAACAATAAATGGGTCAATTTACCAAGAAAACATAGCTATCCTAAATGTGTTTACATCCAACAACAAGAGTTTCAAAATACATGAAGGAAAAACTGATAGGTAAATAAAAGGAAAAGTAGAGAAATCCAGAAGTATAGTTGAAAATTTCAATCCTCCTATTTGGTAGGTCTGTTTGCTGAAAAGACCTGAAAGCAATGAAACCCTAGTGGCAAAATGCACACCTAGCACCCATATCTTGGTTTCTAAATACCATCTCCAATAAAAGGAACCAGAGCTCCTTGAAGAAATGGCTGACATGGAAAGTACAACAGGATGAACTTATTTTGTGCCAGGCTGTAAGAATGTTTTCAAAGATTCATTGAAACATATCAAAACAGCACTGGAGTCAGGTTAAAAGGACTACTACTGGCAAAGTCTGGTACACCTGAGCAAAATAAATTATCATGGTGATGAATTATAAGCCACTGAATAAAATAAGTATCCATTGAGTCCATACTGATATAAATAAATGTGAGAAACTAAAAAAAAAATGGAGGAGAAAGAAAAACTCTTCTTTAAAAGAGGATTCCAATCATAAATAGAGAACTGATGAAAGAATTAGAAAATCACTACATGACAACCACTACAGTAATAATTTTTTCAGGCAAGGACTATAAATAGATGCTAAGATGGGTGACCAAAAATCTAAAAGTGTCTCCTAACAAGATACTTACTAATTATAAAGAGGAAATTAGTCACTTTATAGTAAAGAAAACTGGTAGCTGCCACCTTAACCAAGTGACCAAAGTTAATATCACCAGTAATTGGACAAACTGCCTCATCTTCCTACTGGTGTGATGCACTGAGAAGGGTACTTCTGTGGTATTCCTGCCAAAAATGCATGACCTGAATCTAATCATGAGGAACCGTCAGAGAAACACATTGAGGAATCTTCTGCAAAATAATTGGTCTGTACTCCTCAAAAATGTCATTGACATGAACGACACAGGGCTGAGAAAATGTTGCAGAAAAAGGGGACTAAAAACTCATGATAACTAAATGCACTGTGTGATCCTGGATTGGATCCTTGATCAGCAAAAACAAAACAAAAAAAACAAAACAAAAACAAACAAACCCCCCCCCCAAATTTTGATAAAAAGGGCATTAATGAGACAAAATTTGACTAAGGACAACAGATTGAAGTATTGTGTTAATATAAATTTCTAGATTTTCAAAACTGTCTGTGATTGTGTAAGAAAAGGTCCTTATTCTTAAGAAATACATGCTGAAGTATGCAGAAGTTACAAAAGTGCTGTGGACAGGGTACTAAAAAAGGATATCTGAAGAACATCTAGCCAAATTTGGGATATAAGGGAGAGTTTTCCATAGGAACTGATAACTAATGGTATTTTAATTTCCTATTTCTATTGTAACAAATTACCACAAACTTGGTGGCCCAAAACAACACAAATTTATTAAGCTTTGGAGATCAGAAGTCCAATGGGTCTTACTGGGCTAAAATCAAGATGTTGTCAGGGCTGTGCTCCATGTGGAGCTTTAGGGGAGAATCTGTTTCCTTGCATTTCCGTTTCCTGGTGATTGCCCACTTTCCTTGGCACTTTGCTACAGACTTCCGTCTTCAAAGCCAGCAATAGGTGTTTGAATCTTTTTCAAGTCATATCACTCTGACACTAACTCATCTTCCACCTCCTTCTTCCAATTTTAAGGATGCTGTGATTACTTTGGGTCCATCCTGGTAATCCAGGATAATCTATTTAAGAATCAGACAATTAGCCACCCTAATTCCATTTACAATCTCAATTCTCCTTTGTCATGTAATTTAACATTTTCACACAGGGATCAAGGTGTGGACATCTTTGGTTGGCCATTATTCTGGCTACAATGAAAGGGTTTAGTTTTCCTTCTGTACCAGTTACGATATTATTAATCTTTTTTTTTTTTTGGAAAAACAACTCATATCGACTAAGAAATTAGATAACGTTTTTGGTTTATGAAAGTAAAAAGTGCAGAAGAAGAGGCTGGATTTAGGACAGGCTTGATATCTTCAAATAACTGGTTTCTATCAATCTCTCTGTTCTGCTGTTTTCAGCATTGATGTCATCCTAAGTCATTCACCCTCATGATCCCAAGATGGTTGTCAATAGGTCTCACAGATACCAAATTATCCCTTCATGTAAGAAATAGAGAGGTTATTGTTGTCTCAGCAACCTGAGCACACCTTCTGAGGTTCATTCTGATTGGAGCAGCTCATATGCCTTTCACTGCACCAGTTCTGTGGCCAGAAGAATGGAATATGGTAATTGGCTTAGCCTTGGTGCCAGATCCCAGGAATGGATTCAGCTTCTCCAAAACAACCAGGATCTCAAATGGAAAATTCTTGAGAAAAGAATAAGGAGGAATGGATTGAGGGGGACAACTAACAAATGTCCAGTCTATCCCCATATCCCAATCTCATATAGACAATTATAATATTTTATTAATAAATTGTGAATAACCTAGAATATTTTAGAAGTTCTGTAATTTTACCCAATAGTATCAAGTAAAGCAATGCAAATTAAAGGAAATATGTGGATACTAAGCTCATTATTACATGAGTTACTGAATCTCAAGGTAAAACCAACCAGGCAGTGTTGTCTTCTCTGAAACAGTATCTGCTCAGTCTTCCACAGAAATTAGAAAACAAGAAGTCTTTGGTTGGTTCTTGAATGCAAAGGAGAGACAGATGGACAACTCTGCTCAACATAATCAGATTTCTGCCTTTTTTTTTTTTTTCCCACAGCAAATGTTTTTTGCCTGTAGTGAATTTTTTACTTTAATTTTAAATCTTTTATTTATTTATTTTTTACTTTCATATTAAGAAAAAAGACTCATGAGTTACCCAGCTAGTTTTTTCTACCCGACTCAATTTGCTTAAACCCAGACTTAACAAATAAAAGTCCTTTGGTGCCTCAGGTTTTTTATACCGTATACTACCTTTCCTTTACAAAACCAAACTCCTCTCATGAGAGACTCAGTTTGGAAATAATCACATTAATTAGCTTATAACTGAATCACAATTTTGCATCACTGAAAAGTTACATGTAGAAAAACAAAACGGTCACTTAAATTCTTCATTGTAAGTTTTTTTTTAATGTAAAATTTATTTATTTATTTATCTTTGGCTGTGTTGGGTCTTCGTTGCTGCGCGCGGGCTTTCTCTAGTTGCGGCGAGCAGGGGCTACTCTTTGTTGTGGTGCGTGGGCTTTTCATCGCGGTGGCTTCTCTTGTTGCGGAGCACAGGCTCTAGGCACGCAGGCTTCAGTAGTTGTGGTGCGTGGGCTCAGTAGTTGTGGCGTATGGGCTCAGTAGTTGTGGCTTGCGATCTCTAGAGCACAGGCTCAGTAGTTGTGGCGCACGGGCTTAGTTGCTCCACGGCATGTGGGATCTTCCCAGACCAGGGCTCGAACCCATGTCCCCTGCATTGGCAGGCGGAGTCTTAACTACTGTGCCACCAGGGAAGTCCCCATTGTAAGTTCTTAAATATGTACTATAAAAATTTCAAAGGGGAGTTTCTTTTTTTCTTCTCCAAAGAGTAGATTGCTATATTAGTTGTCCTCTTTGTTCTTTCTTTTAGATTTTAAAATTAACATACAGTAAAATGACTTTTTGTCTGTATAAAATTCTATGAATTTTAATGTAGTCGTATACATGTAACTACCATCACCCTGAGTATACAGAATAGTTCCAACACCTCCAAAACACCCAAGGGTAATTTCTTTGCAATTACACACTCCACCCAACGTCTGGCAACCCCTGGATCTACTCTCTATCACTATAGTTTTGTCATTTGGAAAATGTCATATAATTAGAATCATACAATATGCAACTGTATTAGATTCTGACTGCCACTACAACAAATTACTACGAACTTTGTAGCTTAAAACAATGCAAATTTATTATCTTACATTTTGGAAAGTCAGAAGTCCAAATTCAGTGTCAGCAGGCTAAAATCAATGTGTCAGCAGGGCTGCTTTCCTTTTGGAGACTCTAGTGGGGAATCCATTGCCTTGCTTTTTCCAGCTTATACAGGCTGTCCTCATTCCTTGGTCCATGCCCATCATCGTGTTGCTTTGTTTCCCTATGCTTTCATCATCACATCACTTTTTTTCTGCCTTTTGACCCTCTTGCTTCCCTCTTATAAAGACCCCATGATTACACTGGACCTAATAGGATAATTTCCCCTTCTCAAGATCCTCAATTCAATCACATCTGCAAAGTACCTTTTGCTATGTAAGAAAAAAATGCATTAACGGGTGTCAGGAATTAGGACACAGACATCTCTGGGGGGCTATTATTCTGTCTGCTGCATCCTTTTGAGACAGGCTTCTTTCAGCAAAATGCCTTTGAGATTCATCCAAGTCTTGTTTATCTCAGTAGTTCCTCCTTTTACTGATGAGCATTATGCTATTGTATGAATGACCACGATTTATGTATCCATTCACCAGTTAAAGTGTATTTGAGTTGTTTCAGTTTAGAGCAATGATTAGCATCACTATTAACATTTCTATATAGATTTTTGTATGAATAAATTTTTTAATTTCCTTGGTGTACATACCAAGGAATGGGATTCCTGCATCATATGCATCATATAACTTTATAAGAAATTGCCAAGCTGGTTTCTAGAATAGCTGTAGCATTTTGCATTTCCATCAGCAGTGTATGAGAATTACAGTTGTTCAACATCTTCATCTACACTTGATATTGTTAGTTGTTTCATTTTAGCCATTTTAATAGGCTGTAGAGGTATCTCAGCATAGTTTTAATTCGTATTTCCCTAATGGCTAATGGTGATGAACATTGTTTCATGTGTTTATTGCCATTTTTGGAGAAATGTCTATTCAAGTAATTTGCCCATTTTTAATTGAGTTGCTTTCTAACTTTTAAGTTTTGAGAGTTATTTACATATTTTGGATAAAGTCCCTTGTCTCCACTTGCAAATATTATTTCCTAGCATGTCTTTTTACTGGCTAGGACTTCCAGTACAATCTAGAATAGGGGTGGTGAGAAGACATCTATATTAGTTGTATATTGCTACATAAGAAACTGCTAGAAACTCAGTAGCTTTAAAAAAAAACACATATATAACCTGCTAAGTTCCTGTGTGTCAGGAATCCAAGCATGGCTTGACTAGGTTCTCTATAGAGGATCTCACAAGTCTGAAATTAAAGTGTCAGATGTGTTCTCCTGTAAAATTTGGGGATCCTCTTCCAAGTTCATACAGGTTATTGGCAAAATTCAGTCCTTTGCCCTTGTGGGATTGAGGATAGGTCCCCATTTTCCTGCTAGCTGATGGCTGGGGTCACTCTCAGAAACTAGAGGCCACTCTCAGGTCCTAGCCATGTAGCTTTCTCAGCACATGGCAGCATACTTCATCAAAGTCAACAGGATGCTCTCTCTCCAACTTCCAAGACAGAGTTTCATATATTGTAATTTTGGAAGTTACAATTCTATAACCTTTGTCCATTAATGTTAACCTAATCAGGAGAGTGACTATCCCAACATCTTTACAAGTCCTGCCCACACTCAAAGGATAGGTATCATGTGAGACATTTAAACTCTGGGGTGGCAATTTTGAGACCATCTCCAAATTCTGCCCACCACCAAATCCTTGCCTTGTCCTCAGTCTTAGAAAACATTTAGTCTTTCAACATTAAATATGATGTTTGCTGTAGGTTTCATTTAGAGTCCTTTTATTAAGTTGAGGACATCATTGTAATTGCATCCTATTCATCCCACTGGTGAGGGAGGGATTCCTGCCCTAGGGTTATGGAGATGGCAGAACACAGGACAGTCAACACTGGACAGATGAGATCAACAGCAGTTTATTAGTCACATATATTCACAGCATGGGGGAGAAGGACACTGTACACGATGCAGGGCCACAGGGGTTTGACCTTGGGAACAGAATAATCAAAAAGGGGCAGTGGGAGGCAAGGTTTGTAGTACCAAGAAGGTATGGTTTAAAAAAAAAAAAAAAGGTTCCCTTGAGGATATGATTGGTTTGTTTGAATAATTCCATGAGGTGGCAAGGAACTGAAACTCACTACTCAGGGATAAGCACGAATTGTGCCAGATTCCCTTGATAAAAAGGGATGTTTGGCTAGGGGACCTTGTCCCCAAAACCAAAGGAGAGAAGGAAACTTGTGCTTAGGCTACTTCAAGCCTTCCCAGTCTCACCAGATGACGAGGCAGCACATAACATCAGACCTTACACAACAGAAGTTTTCTTATATTCTTAGTTTCCTGAGAGTTTCTATTACAAATGCAAGTTGAATCTTGTCAGGTGCTTTTTCTGCATCAGTTGAAATGATCATGTAGCTTTTCTTTTTTTGACTGTTAAAATATGATTTAATTTTACTGATTTATGTTCTAATATTTTAAAGCCTTGAAGTTCTAGGAGAAATCACACTTGGTCATGGTATATTATTCCTTTTATACGTTGCTGGATTCTATATGCTGATGTTTATGGAGGATTTTTACAGCAATGCTCATGAGGAGTATAGGTTTGTAGTTTTCTTCATTCATATTGTCTTTGTCTGGCTTTGGAATCAGGGTAATGACAGCCTCAGAACACAAATCGGATGTATTCTGCATGTTCTATTTTCTGGAAGAGACTGCATAGAATTGGTGTTATTTCTTCTTGAAATGTTTGGTAGAATTCACCATTAAATTGTTTGAGCTTGGGTATTTCATTTTTAAAGGTATTAGTAGCAAATTCAACTTCTCTAATACATAAAGCAGTATTTAGATTACCAAATTCATCTTGGGCAAATGTTGGTAGTTTACAGTTTTTAAGGAATTGATCCATTTTATCTAAGTTGGAAAATTTATGTCCATAGAGTTGTTTGTAGTATTCCTATCATCATTTTTATGTCTGTAGGGATATTCTTTCTTTCCTGCTATTGTTAATTTATGTTTTTTCTCCTTTTTTGTCAGTCTTGGGAGAGCTTTATTTATGTCATTGACTTTTCAAAGATTCATATTTGTTTCATTGATTATTCTCTATTGTTCCCCTATTTTAAATTTCATTGATTTCTGCTTGTTTTGATTTGTTTTACTTTTTATTTTCCAGTTTCTTATGGTGGAAGCCTATAATGTTGAGTTGAGACCTTTCTCCTTTGTAATGTAAGCATTTAATGCTATAAATTTCCCACCAAGCACAGCAGCAGTTGCATAGCACAAACTTTTGACATCTGGTGCTTTAATATCTATTCAATTTAAAATATTTTCTAAAATCCCTTGAGACTTCCTCTTTGACCCATGGATGATTAGGAAGTGTATTGTTTGATTTTCTTGTGTTTTAAGATCTTCCTGTTTTCTTTCTCCTAATGATTTCTAGTCTAATTCCATTATGATTACTGTATACAATTCGTGAGTATAGTCTATTTCAATTCGTTTAAATTTTCTTTATGATTCATGATTAGGTCTACATTGGTGAATGTTCTATGTAAATGTCAAAAGAATTTGCATTTTCCTGATGATATGGATTAGGTATATCAGCTAGATCCAGCTGGTTAATGCTGTTTTCTAGTTTTTCTCTAACTTTGTGATTTTTCTGCCTACTAGCTTTATTGATTACTGAGAAAAAATATTGAAATCTACAAATATATTTGTGTATCTATCCGTCTCTCCTTTCAGTTCTGTCAGTTTTTGCTTTATAATGTTTTAATATCCTATTGTTTGGTGCATACATATTTAGGATGTTATATCTTCTTAGTGAATGAATTGAACTTTATCATTATACCTGCAAATTATTTTTTCTCTATATTATCTTCAGAGCACTGTAATTAGTCACTTGAGCTTTCTTTGATTACTGTTTGTATTGTATATCTTTTTACTTTTAATTAACCTGCATGACTGTATTTAAAGTGAATTTCTTGTGGGCAGCATATAGTTAGGTAATGTGTTTTATATGAGACTTTTAATTGTTGTGTTTAGAACATTTATATATTATGTAATTACTGATATATGTGGATCTGTCTCTACCATGATTTGTTTTTGATGGCACTCTCTGTTTGTCTCCCTATTCTTCCCTTTCCTGTCATTTTTTGGGTTTTTTGAATGTATTTAGGTATCCAGTATTAATGTATCTTTTCTCTGTACATGCATATCTCTGGAATCCCTTCCTCTTCTTATATGGACACCAGTCGTACTGGATTAGGGCCCCACTCTTATGACCTCATTTAATCTTAAATACCTTTTTTAAAGACCCTATCCCCAAATACAGTCATACTGCAAGGTACTGGTGATTAGGACTTCAACATGTGAATGTGGTGGGGAGACACAATTCAGTCTATAATACCATCATAACCAAATTTAATGTACAGTTCCATAGTATTAAGTGCATTTGAATTGTTTTCAAATCATCACAACCATCCATCTCCAGAACACTTTTCACTTTGCAAAACTGAAATTCTGCACCCATGTAATAATAAGTCCCCATTCTCCCCTCCCCTACTTTGTCTCTATGAATTTGACTATTCTAGATGATGTATTTAAATGGACTCATACAGTATTTGTCTTTTTGTGACTGGTTAATTTCACTTAGCATAATGTCTTCAAGGTTCTTCCATGTTCTACCATAGCATGTGTCAGAATTTTCTTCGTTTTTAAGGCTGAATAATATTCCATTGCATGTATGTTTATCCATTCATCCATTGATGGAAATTTGGGTGTTTCCACCTTTTGTCTATTGTGAATATATTTACTTTTAGGAGACATAGAATAACTGATTCTTGCATGCTGTCCAGGTTTTACAGTTGCTTCTGGTAGGAGACAAGGGTGGAGTGTCTTTACTCTGTATTGTCTACAATCAGAACCCACTGAGAAGTTTCATTTTAATATGCAACCAGGATACTCATTATAAGCATAACAGAAATTGTCCTATGGTACTGATTTGAAAGATAGCATACATCCAAATATGTCTACCTCTTCTACTACTATCTAGAGATGCTTTGTTTAAATGAAAATATCTCCATCTTTAGACATTGTGTTTGAAGATGCAAACGACCTTGGAAAGAGTAATACAATTTTTTTTGTACAATATTAGTCATTGATATTTTAATATGACTTAGTTTATGGGTTCATTTTTCTTTATAATTTGTTGAAAGTGGGGCATTGAGCAACTTATGACTAAATAACAACTCAATATGCAAAAACGTAATGTTTCCACTCCCTCTACTTATTGCCTCCCATTATCCTCAAATAACAGTTATTAACTGTCTATTTTATTTGAGGTAATTATATATGATGATAAAAAGTCTTTATGAAAAGGATATTTCTATCAAAAGAACCACTTAACTCCCACCACCATGCTGAGGGAACTCAGAGGAACCTTTAGATTCTCTTTAGGCCTTATTTAAATTTGCACAAAATAATCTCAAGCCAGAAATTTTCCATCGATGTTCCCTGATGATTCTGAATTGGAGATTATACTCTTAGGACTGGAGAAATGACTGACCACCCCAGTAAATGCATTCTAGTCACTATAGAGTAGTCAATCCAATTACCTTGGACCTAAGAAGTTTAAATTAAGCCTCTTCTAATTTGGGGAAGGTTTCAATTGCTAACAGGATCCTTATACCTGATTTCAAAGTACAGGCTGTAGTTTTCTTTTTTAAAAAATTCATTTTTGGAAATAGAGCAATTCCCTCAGAGGAAGGATGATAAAAAACAATAACTGAGTTTTCCCTCATGCCTGAATTTACTGCTGTATCTCATACTGACATAATTAATAATAAACAGACGTGTCCTTTTTCTTTCTTTACTTTCATGTGTTCCCGTATTGTCTTACCATATTATGATTATAACAATTAGTAAAGGAGGAATTAGCACTGCATCTACGTATTACCATCATCCTATTAATTTACATTGGAAATTCCCTGTATGCTTTGACATTCTGTGCTGTTCTGTGTTGAGCCATCTGAAGTTTCAAAGAGAGCTCTCATTATCAAATTAATTCTGAAACAAGTAAGCTTTTGCCCTTCCCACTTCTTTCAGGAGAGACCTACTAACAGATGTTCTTTTATGTTATACACATATCTCTGTTACCCACTTTGGGGGGGGGTACATGATTTATCTGCTTTGTATGATGCAAATGAAGTGAGAATTTGAAAAAATGGTGTCATGGACTTCTTTGTACTTACTTTCTTAACCTTTTAAATTTTAACAGAAAGTAACCTTTTCCTTATTCTATGTTTAATTAAATCTTCCCCACTCTTCAAAGAAAACCATTTTTTCTCTCCATAACGTAAACTGGAGATTGCTATTGAACCTTTCATCTCAGTCAGTAGCTTTTTAATATTCGTTCTTCAATCAGCAAATATAGTGCCTGCCAAAGTTGCTTTTATTGGATGAATGCTTATTGTGTGTTTACAGTGAAAATGTCTGCGTCTCAAAAGATATTATTCTAAAAACTTAATTTATTTTCAGATCAAAAGTTGATATCTATTTAGATTTTATTTGAATATAAACTAGAGTACAAATTAAAAGGGATAAAGATAGTTCCATAGCTGTAAGTTAAAAAAATTTTTTTTAATTCATTTTTTAATAGCATCTGTAATTTGGACAAAATACTCTGATAGAGAAAAAAAAGTTATTTTCTACTCTGGTTGAAAGATACCCATGATTCTTTAAGGAATCAAAATCTGCCATTTATTTCAGATATGTATCTTTACAAAACTTTCACAACATATCTGCTTCTGCTCAAAAAATGTTTTGATGATGTACAGTTTTACTGATGTTAAAATGTTAGAATATTTTTACTTCAATAAATACAACTCTCTAATAGTATTCTTTCTAAAGAATAAAGTAGGTGCTTTGAATTTTTATGATTTGAGGCTAACAACAAAAACTGAACTGTCACATCACATTTGTGGTAACTAACCTGTAGTCCTTGGTAATTATTTTATTCTCTTTGCCAGAGTATATGCTTTACACCCTAACTTTTAAGAATAGTTAAGAATATTTTGGGTATCTTTTATGGAACTGCTTTGCAATGGAGATAAGCCTAACAGATGAAACAGGTCATGTAAAATCATTCATTCATTCAGCAAATAATTATTCAGCTCCTACTATAACCCAGCACTGTTCTAGGTAATTAAAATATATCCCTGAGCCACTGAGACAAATATTCCTGTCCTTATAGAGGTTATAGTCTAGGATGGGAGTTAAAGAAATATGTGAGAAATATAATAAGTAAATTATCTACAGTACAGGATGATGAGTACTACAGATAAAAGGAAAAGTCAACTAGAATGAAAGGAACCAGGAGTTGGGGTGGGAGCATATTTTTCAGGATTCAATAAATGGTCAAGGTAGGTCTTTGAAGACATACTGGAAGGTGGGGAGGGAGTTAGCCGTGTAGATTCTGGTTAAGAGCACTGCAGGCAGGAGATGATTGAGGAAGATCCTAAGCAATGGTCAAGGAAGGGAAAAGAAGTCATATGACTCAAGGGAAAATAGCAAAAGGGGGAAAACAGCAGGTCCTCCAGGAGGTTAAAGCGCTGAGAAAGGGGGCCTGATCGCTGTGTATAAACAGCAAACTCCCCTCATTTCCTGAGGTTTAGGTTTTCATGACTTTCAAAACCTCAGCTTTAAAAAATATTTTTCCATAAATCTTTTGTAAATAAATATCAGAATTGAATATTTAGATTACCCTCAGTTATTTTTGACTCATTTAACAAAATAAAATTGGGTAAGATTGTGTCATTAGAAAGTAATGAATCAGATATGTTCTGTTCCTATTTGGGAAAAAAGACATCTGCAACAATCACCCCATTTTGATGCCAGCACCTTATTGTGATAGATTGCTGCCTTGCTGAAGAAGGCTCTGAGAGTAAATTAGTGTCTTAAGAGTTTTATAATTGAGAAAATGTTACCAAAGTTGGATCTGAAAGCTAGGCTCAAGCCCTAACATACAATAACCATAGAAACAAAGAATTCTATTGAAAAGAAAAGAAGGAAATTATGAAAGAGGGAGAGGGGAGGAAAGAGGCATGGTGGGAAATGTGTACAATGGTTAAACAAGCCAGACGCAAAACAAAATATGGTCTAAAATCTTGACAAGTCATGTGCACCATTTCAATATGCAAATTAGATCTATTAGGAAGAAAACATGAAATAAGCAACAAGAAAAAACACATTTGTTTCTCTCACAGTTTGACTAAATGGCCACAGTCTACTAGAAACTATATGGACGTTAAGATGAAATACCCCTGGCGGCTTTCAGGCTATAGAAGGTATTTTAATTGGTATTTTAAAATCACAACACATTGAACCTAGATGATTCAAACTAAAACCTTTTATTTTCCAATGCAGAAGTAACCCAATCAGCTATTCCTATCCTACCATAACATCAATATGCTTTATAAAGAGTTACACTTACCCCGTTTAGTATCATTTGGGAGTTTAATAATTGTTACTTCTCTTTCATCATGCCTAGGAAGAAGTCTATTTATTTGATATTAAAATTTTTATAACCCTCCAGATTTTCACTAAGGGTTTTATTATTTGAAAAGCATCAATAGACTTGAATATAATTGAAACTTTGAGTAATCCGAAGTCAAATAGTTGAAACCCTTATCCTAATTAAATTCCTTACTGATTTAGAAACATGCATCAAGTTAAATTAACTATTATAAACTAAAGAATGTCACTCACCATCTGGTCCCACAAACTACTGCAATCACTAACCTGCAGTACACCCTGAAAGGAATTCAAGGGTTAAGATCAGTAATGAGGCACTCTGTGCTTGAGGAAAACAAGCAGAAAAGACCCTCAGATAGTTAGATATATTTTCAGGAGAAAGTTTTGTGAACCGAAATTCTTGCATTTCTCATACTTAGAAAAGCACTAAAATATGACCTAAGATATCTGCTCCTCGTGATAGCAGTAATCTTCCATCAAGATTTGTGCTTGACTGCACATACCCCTTTGCCAAAATCACATATATTCTACTCCCCCCACACACTTCTTCTGAACAGTTCCTCAGAGCTATCTGAAAGGCTGTCTCCCAGGCAAGAGTCCTCAGTAAGATATACAATCAATTCAACTCACTGCTCTTAACACTGTGCATTTTCTCCAGTTGACTCCATTTTTGTTAAGTGTAATAAAACCACAAAACTTGTCTATTATTATCCATGACAGATTATCCATGATAGCTCTGGTTACCTATTAAATAAACAAGGCATTTTTATTATATCAATATAATCTGCTTACTTAGGTCTAAACCAGTCAAAGAGAAAAATGTTTATATATTAACTAAGCTTAAACTTTGCTTTGGTCTCCTATGTAAAGATTAATTCTCATGCAGGTAACCCCAAAACACGACAACTTCAAAAAAAAAAAAATTCCTAACTCTGATCACTTATTCTTACAATTAAAAAGAATTGCAATAAATACTATCCTTCAAGGACACTGATAATTATGGGATTGAACAGGGTCATTGCTAAGATGATTCTCACCTCTAATTACAGTAATGGCAAGTGTGTGCATAAATTAATACAGTTGTTTTACAGACCATCGTCTGCTTGATACCTGCGATAATTCTTTTCCTTTTAGCTTCTACAATAAAGCAGTGAACCTGTTTTACACTAAACACTAGGGCCTATAAAATCTCATCATTAGTAAAAGGTGGTTTCAAGTCTAGAAAAAGCACAATCAATAGAGTTAGAATGCCAACTTGACAACTGTCCACAGTTGGCATTTCTGTAATTTCCCTACACTCTTTGTCTCAACGAAGTGAAATCTGCATTTTTTCCTCTTCAGAAATTCAATATAAATCATAGATAGAATCCACTAACATGAAAAGGTATTCCAAGTAACTGACGACTATTATCTTTCCAGAATAGAAATGAAGAAATTTTTGCCAAAACAGCAAACATGACTTACCTTGTTTATCACAGAACTGTGGCATTTACAGCACACTCTATTCTGTGATACCAATTTACCTCTGCAGATTTCACTGTAAGTCACATGCCTTTAATAAGGACAATGAAAAAATACAAAAGAGATTTGTAGGTTTGAAAATCTGCAGAAAAGAGATACCTAGTGACATTCAGCACAGAAGCCGATACTTTCTCTTATCGTCTTCTTTTCAACACAGATATTTGTATACAGAAAAAATTCCACACATATATAGGAGATGACAAAATAAATATGTTTTGTGGAGTTTGCAATGTAAGAGAATTCAAGAAAATGAAAGATAATCCAATGGTAAGAAAAGAAGAGAAGGAAGTGTGATGGAGGCAGATATGAAATTTTGAGTTTACTAAAGAATAAAATACAGAAGACTCACCTTTTAAAAATAAAACAGTATGTCATGGAACATAAAGAACCCTAACATTTAAAAAATGACTACCCTAATGACTGCAGTACAATTACCCACCCCATTCCCTTCTCTGGAGACATATTCTGCTCCTGACCTATCTACTTTATTTTATCCTAAAATTCTCAGCTCTCCCAGCACTTTATCATTCCTTACATAGCTGTTCATTCCACATTTTTCATGGGTATCACTAATGATGAATGTAATGGGATATTTTTGGACACTTAACAGAATTAGGCAACATAATCTTATTTACCTTTGCAACTTCCACTTGAAATTTATGTCCAAAGCACATTATCACAATACTCTGTCCTACCCATAATCCACACGAGATTGGGGCAGTGAAGTTACAATAGCGAAGATTCAACATTTCAGCTATTGCCTCTGATTCTATAAAAGAAGCAGTGGGCTACACAATTCTCTTGAGACTTGTGATATCTAGTTCCCTAAGTTAGCTACAGTGGTGGTTTACACCAGAACTATTAACGAGGGACTAAGTTTATATATGCTTCAGTTAGGGTGTATATATAAAGGTGTGGAGATATATTTACATACTGTTAGTGGTGGTTTGCAGACTTTGTAAAGTTTATCACTGAAGCCCCAAGTTACCCATGAACTTGAGGTTGAGAACCCTGCCTACAAGAAATCCTTAAGAGCATTCTCTGCCTACTTCCTCCCCCATCAGTCATCACTCAGAGCAGGAGCAGGCAGCTGTGCTGAGAGTTGCTTTTCACTGTGTCTACAAGGAGATGAATTATTGACTCCAGCCCCTCCAAGAAACCAGGAGGTGTTTTTGTTCTGTGAGGTTTACCTTCAGTAAGTCAATGAATAATATTTTCTCGGTATTTTTTTAATGTATGAGAACGTAATGCCTATATTCAGCATTATGGGGAGAATTCAAAAATAAAAATAAGAACTCTGAGATGTCTGTTTTCTCAGGAGTGGGCTCAAAGCATAACTGGGCATCAAAAAACCCTGTATCTCATACAAGTGAACAGTGTCTTTATAGACTGCTTTCTAATGGAAGATTTGCACTTTTAAAATTGAGTTTTATCATTAAAAACATGCTTTTCCTAAGCAAATATTCAGTACTGTATTAGTAATTCCAAGGAGGAACCAAACAGACATGAAACTAACCATATACAGGCTTTCATTTCAACTGCATCAGCAGAGCATATTATTTTGCTAATATGTTTCTGGTTATAAACATTTTTCTTCTCTTGCTACATTTGTTTTGGGGGTTTGAATTGTTCTTGTCTCCTAGTGTTATAAAGCACTATTATGCTCACAACAGAGTTGACACTTGTCAACTGACTGGAGAGTTGATGGCAAGAGGCACAAAGTTCAGGCCAAGTTAAAAACTACCCATTGCATAATGGTCTGGCCCAAGCAGTCTTGAAAGTCACAACCAGCTGATGTGATAGGAAGAACACTGAATCTGGAGTCTAAAGAAAAGGTTCGTTTCCTGCCTACCAGTGACTACAGTTGTATGACCTTGCATAGTAAACCTATCTCAGGCTATTTCTCATTTTTAAATTGGCTATAATTATAACTGCCCTATATACAACACAGGGATATTTTGAAACTCAAATTAAACGATGAGCTATATCTCCTGTCCCAGATATGAGGGAAAGAAAGAGAAGGAAAAAAATTAGGAGAGCGCAGATAAGGTAAGTTAGAAATCTTTTCCAAATTACTACTTTTATGTTGGCTAGAGATTACCATTAGAGGAAATGAAGGCCAAGAAATACTAAAAGAGGTCATCAAGAAAGCATCATTAAAGATTTGTGTTCTCTTTTACAAACTAATTCTCCCTCCTACATCTCCATTTTCTGATCTGCTTGATCGAGGGGAAAATTTGCTGTCTCTAAAATGCTAAAGAGTCTAGAATAAGACTCTGCCCCATTTTTAAAAAGTGCAACTAATTTCACTGTATGCATGAGAAAGAATTTTAACAGATTATGTAGTCAGTTCACATTCTTGTAAATTTCCTCTCATAATTTTGATAATTTTCAAAGCTTACATAAGTTTTTGTTTGGTTTTCCAAGTGATAGCAACAAGAGAATCACCACACTAGCAGATATTGTACTATGTGCCACGTACTGAGCTAAGTTCTTCATACATTTTATGTTATAGAAACCCAATAGTACCTATGATCTTGGTATTTTTATTACTCAAAATGTATACATGAAAAAAATGAAGCTTGTTCTCAAGTATCAAAACCTAGATTTGAATTCACATGTGAACCCATATCTTTCTGACCACAAAGCCCATATTCATTTCTAAGTACTACTCATTGTATAAGATAATAGTCATTAGAAAACAAAGTTAGGCAAGATAAAATCTTTGTTCCTTAGATCTTTACAATATAGATGAGGAAATTAAATGAGTACACAAATGATAAAACCAAAAGAAGATTAAAAGGAGAGTAATAGAAGCTAATATTTATTTTTTCCAGCTTTATTCAGATAAAATTAACATATAATATTGTATACGTTGAAGGTGAATAATGTGATGATTGGATACAAGTATCTATTGTGAAATGTTTACCACAATGAGGCTAATTAACACATCCTTCACATAATTACCATTTTGTTGTTTTGCTGTTGTTATGGTGAGAACATTAAAGCTCTACTCTCATGGCAATTTCAAGTGCACAATACGATATTATTACCTGTAGTCACCATGCTTCTGTTAGATCCGCAGACCTTATTCATCTTATAACTGAAAATTTGTACCCTTTGACCAGCATCACCTCACAGCCCCGGGCAACCACTATTCTACTCTGTTTCTGTGAGCTAAGTGCTTTTAGATTCTACACAAAAGTGAATCATACAGTGTTTATATTTCTCTGTCTGACTTATTTCACTTAGCATAATATCCTTAAGGTCCATCCTTATTGTTGCAAATGGCAGGATTTCCTTCTTTTTTTTCACAGCTTAGTAACATATGTATGTGTGTATAACATATATATATATGTATATATATATATATACACATACCACATTTTCTTTAAGAGCTGATATTCAATGACTATTTATATGATGCCAGTCCTGTACTAGGCACTCAACATCTCCCAACAATCCTACGAGATCAGTGTAATAGCCATCCCAATTTTATAGATGGCAAGACTGAAACTTCAGAAAAGCTATGTAATTTGTTCTAAATCACACATCTAGGGAATAACTGTTTTGGGGAAAAGCTCAGGCACAAAGACTCCAGGGGCATCTTGCTAACTAATAAGAGTAGCACAAAAGTCAATGGAGAACAGAGAGTGTGAGTTAATGAATGTCCAGTTAGGGAGATAGGGATATAAAAAGATTTATGGTTTAAGAATATGTAAATATATATTCATTGTGATATTGTGATACAATAAGAAATATATACTTTGGTGTTCATCCTCAGCTCCCAGCCAGAGCTCCTAAATCCCTTGGATAAAGGTGTTAAAAGCAACTTTTGTTCTAATATCTGATCTTTACCCCAATTCCTGACACAGAGCTCCTAAATCCCTTGGAATTTCCTTGGTGGTAGGAATGTCATTTGTTCTAATGAGGCAACCCTCGGTGGGCTCCTAGATAGCTTCAGGATGGGGGCTGGTCCCCAGAAACTCCAAGCCTTGACTAGAAACTTAGAACTTTAAGCTTCATCCTCTATCCTCTGGGGAAGAAATGGAGAATGATAATTATTAATCATGCTTATGTGATGAAGCCTCCAAAAAATCCCTGAACTAGGGAGTTTGGAGAGCTTCCAGGTTGGTGAACACATCCACATTCGGGAGGGTGTTGCACCCCAGCTCCACAGTGATAGAGGCTCCTGTGCTTGGGGCCCTTCCAGTCCTTGCCCCATGCACATCTTAATCTGGCTGTTCATTTGTGTCCTTTAAAAATATGCTTTGTAATAAAGCAGCAATAAATAAGTAAACTGTGTCTTCTAGGTTCTGTGAGCTGCTCTAACAAATTATCAAACCTCCCATTTATAGCCATATTAGGTGAGACTCTCATTTATAGCCAAGTCAGATAGAAATTCTGGGTGACCTGGGGGCCTACTACTTATGAAGTAGGGGGCAGTCTTGTGGGACTGAGCCTTAATTTGCGGGGTCTGCCCTAACTTCAGGCCGTTAGCGTCAAAATTGCTTGGTGTAGTAAACCCACACATTTGGTGTCAGAAGTGTTTAAGTATGAGAGTAAAGGAAAAAGCAGTGAGTTTTTCCTACAGATGCACATACAGGTACAATAATATATGCATATGTATAAAAATAACTTGAATTTTTGACTCCTTATCTGGGAATTATCTATCCAAAACTCCTGAAGAGATGTCAAAGAAATCAATGACTTTTGGCTGCCAAAACCTAAGTCTGGATTTTGTAGCAGATAAACAGGAAACGAGTTAGAAAATATGACTAAAACATGAAACCACCGCTCACAGTACCTGGTCCTTCCACAAATACCAAATCACTGTGCAGACCTCCAAGCACTGTCACTCTGTAAGAAAAAGGGCTGGTTTTCTTTTGTTCAAATTGCCTCTGACTTTATATACACATCATCAGTGGTATGATCTCTACCATGCCTTGAGAATTAAAGGTCAATGTCAACCAAGAAAGAAGGAAAGGGAGCTAGTCCTAATTTAGAAGGATTTCAGGACCAAGTTTAGGATATTAAAATGTTCAGTCATGCCATATTAAAATGAAGTTGCTGAAGTTTTACAAAAATGAGCCAGATAAAAGAAAATTCAGAGAAGTGTGGAGGGTATGTGAACATGGACACATGTGCTTACTGAGGCTGCAAGCAACAGATGGCAGGGTTATGCTTTTGAACCACATTAGAAATAAATTTAGGTCCAATTGAGTCCAAGAATATACACATTTAACATAAGCAAAATAAACCTGAAGAAGTCAGCCAAAAAGTGAGATCCATTCCTTTATTTGTCATAATGACTGTGAAGGTATTTTGTAAATTACAGAGCACTCTATTACCTATTTTCAGAACTTAGGGAGCTGATTTGGCTGTTGATAGTGATATTAAAATCTGAATAATCTTCAAATTTGCACTTCTGTTCATGCACATGTTGCCAACTTTTACCCTCACTCCAAAAAACTTTAAAATGGACTACTCATCCCTCAGTCACCTATTTTAACCCACTCATCTTTTAAGGCATTCCAAGAGTTATATTTGTATTGTGGATTTGAGCAATGGTGATTTCAAAGGTATTGATGAAAAGCAGTTTATGTTTTTTAATGAATTCAGTGGATTCAAATTGAACTGATTAAATTCAATGAATTATACCTTATTCCTCTTCACAGACTTCAGTTTGCTTTTGAGAAATAACCGAAGGTTTATTTTTAAGTTGTGTCTAAATTGCAGGTATCTATGTTAATAAAATAGACTATGACAATTATTGTTTCAATATGTATATAAGTATTCCTTATGGCAATTAGCAGGAAAAAAAATGAAATTTAAACTTATTAATGTCAAATAACTAGATTCACAAAAAGAAACATGTTAAAATAAAGCAAAATCTTTCTATCAGAATCAAAGATCAAAGTTTATGATCACCCCACAACTCTGTAGCCCTATTTTTATTGCCCTCAAATTAAAAAAACAGTATTTCTTTCCTATAAGACTGAAGGGAATGTGGTGTTAATGCTCTTCTGAGTATATCACCTATCTTAATTATAATAAGACTCCGGAATGTTTGCAAAAAAAGTTTTAATTGTAACTCTTTCTTTATGGTACTATATTTAATTTAAATTTCCACTTAGTAAATGTATCAATAGACTTATGCCCATAAATTAATATATGATACAGATCTGTTTAACTAGAAATTAAAAGATTATTTCTGAAATAAAAGATAATCATTTTTAATTAAAAGTTTATTTCTTATTTTTGCCATAAACTAGAGACTTGAGTCTATTTTCTCTCCTTCTCTGTTGCTTGTATCTACCATCTTTCTCATCTTCTCTTCTAAACAGCAATCTGCTTCCTCTGATAAGCACTCTCTCCTAATATATCTTAATATCAGCTTCTCCATGTGATACTGAATGTGATGTGTTATACAAGCCTGGAAATGCATGATGGTGAGATTACTCATGGGATTGAAAGCAGAAGTAGCCATGGCTTAAGGTCATCTCTGATGTAAGATCCACTGAATTGATCCTACATCTAAACTAAGAATTGTGTGTTATATAATAGGAATGGCCACAGACTGAGAGTCAAGAGACATGTTATTGCAATCCATGCAGTGAGTGACCTTGGATAAGTCACCTAGCTTCTCTGTACTTATCTTTGTCTGTTTACTATTTAGTACTCCTTTCTTAAACTTCAGACTACTTAACAGTCACCTAGGAAATGTGTTCAAAATACAGATTTGGGGGCCGTACTCCCAAGATATTCTAACTCAAAATACCTGGTGTAACCTGGGAAATTAACAAGCAATTAATTCTGATGCAGGGAGTACAGTGGGTGTTTTTGTTTGCGTGTTTTTAAATTAACTTATAAATTTATAATTGCCTGTCCTTGGCTTCTTATAAATGGAATCACTCATGCATAATTTGGCATGGGGAGTCTGACTTGTGGCACTCAACACAGTGCTTTTAGTATTGGTTCATGGTATTATATTGGTAGTTATTTTTGTTCAAATCCTCTGTTTCATTACATTTAAAGTCTGTCTCTTATAAACAGCACATAGTTGAATCTTGCATTCTCATCCAGCCAGAGAATATCAGATTTTTAATTGGAGTGTTTTTTGAACCAAACAAAATTTAAAAGTGAGATCCCTGTAATCAAATTTTGGTAAATGTATGAAAATATGCCAAAACCATATCCAGTTCCCTGTATATTCTCCACCTTTTCTGACCATGTTGACACCTCAGCTTAACATTCCTGACAATCAGCTGGTTAAGAAGACAACACTACTACGTATATACAAATTGGGGTTGACTTTACACTGTGGTTTCATAGGTTTCATTATGAAGTGCAAGCACATAAAACCTTCAAAACACACTTTTCTTTTTTAAAGAAAAGAAACAGAAAACACTCACTGAAAAACAAAGTTTGTAAGTCAAATGAATAGAGTTGTCAAACTAAACTCCAAGGATTTTATACTCCAAAAAAAAAAGTATTCTTTTAAAAAAAGAGATAAATTTTAATAAAATAATACAGCACAAGAGAAAAGACCCAAATGAAGAGAGAAGAGAAAAAAGTTAAGTGATTACCATTGGAAAATTTTAACTAAGTAATTTCTATTGAGGTAACACAATAGAAATGACTTTTGGGAAGTTATAACAGACTCTATTTTCTTGGAGTAGTTATTAACTATCTACCAGAATTAGTGATTAATTATACATATAGGATTATGTTTAAATCCTTTGTCTAATATATTAAATCTTTAGTTTGAAAATGGAAATATTTCATTTTCTTTAGGACTAATTTACTAAGTATCAGCACCAGGGTTCTATTATCCATTATGTTCAATAATATTTGCAAACTGTTTTCTAAATCCTCATTATCTTTGGTTGTTGTAAACAAAGAAAGCATTTGAAGGGGATTAGAAATATGTGAGTGAATTACCATTTAAATAAAGTTGATTCAGCCCAGAAGGGACAATAGAAAAGCTTTCAGTCACAGTAAATCCACTTTAATGTCAGTAAACAAATGGCCCAAAGTAGTTTTATCTGGTTCTGGCTGTAAAGGGTGACATGCAAGAGACAAGATTGGGAAAACAGTCTTTTTCTGTATCGCAGCCAGCAAGAGAGAACTGACTTTGATTCTTTGATTGTGTGCCAGTGTGCTCTCAGCTCTTTAGCTTAAATGTTATCTGTTTATATAATCTCATAACTCAATTTATCCATCTATTTTAATGTATTTAAATGTGGTTTTCACACATGGCCTCAATTTCTTCTTTAAATGGTCATAATAAACATCCCCAAACTGGCATTATGAATGACTGTGATGGAATTTTAAACTGTGTCATTTAGAGATCCAAAATATATTGCTCTTCTTAATGATTTAAATTCTAGTAGGTGATGTTCACACTCTTAAATGATTTGTACACTGGCAGGACCATTCAACATTGTTTCTTTAAATGTCCCAAATATTCACCTCTGCAGAATGAAAAATTGAAATGTATTTATTTTGAAACATAAAGGTTATGAGAATCAAGAAAATTATATATATATACTAAAATTTACAGTTGATAGAATTAATGCAAGGGTAGTTGATATGGTAGTGCTAATAATACCAAACTGATGTATCTGGTCCTTATAATAATGACATAATACCTAACATGTGGTTGTGGCTCAGGGCTATGTATAATAGCAACTGTTAGATGTGCATTGTTTCCATTACTTTTCACAACTCTATAAAGTTAAGTACCATTCTTATCACCTATTTTACAGTTAAATAAACTGAGGCACACAGTAGTTCAATTTTTTGAAGCAAATTGAGGATTTGGGTTCAGATAGTTGGTCTCTAGAGCACATGATATATAATGTTGGCCTATGGCTATTTACTTCTAGTGCCTGACACATAATGAGATCTCAAAAATTACTTTGTATGATCAAAAGATTTTAAAAGATTTTTTTAAAGTTCCCAGTCGATCTGGTATTCCTCATTTGGGGGCATCTAGATTAAAATCAGCTAATTGTATCTAAGATTATTCCATTACATTGGTTCTGTTACTTTCAGTTAATCATTGACTTTTGGATATAAAAGTGTCTACACTGAGGCAGTGGTTCTTTCTCTCTTTAGTTAATAAAACTTTTTTATGTTGGAATAATTTTAGATTTACAGGAAAGTTGCAAAGATAGTACAGAGAGTTCCCTTACACCCTCTGTCTCGTTTCCCTTAATGCTATCTCACATAACTATGGTGCACTTGTCAAAACTGAGTAATTAACATTGGTTCAGCACTATTAACTTAATTACATCCAGTATTTGGATTGCATGGTGTTTTCACTAATATCCTCTTAGTACAGTAGGATCCAATTCAGGATACAACATTGCCTTTGTCTTCTCTGATCTGTGAGAGTTTGTCAATCTTTTCTGTTTTCAATGGCCTTGACCTTTTTTTAGGATACTGATCAGGTATGTCATAGAATGTCCCTCAATTTGGTTTGTCTGGTGTCTTCTCAGGATTAGACTAGGGTATGGGTTTGAGGGAAGAATACCAGAGAGGTAAAGTGCCCTACTCATGACATCAAATCGGGGGTACATGATACCAACATGAGTTACCATGAAGGATGTTAACCTTGGTCAAGGTCATGTTTGCCAGGCTTCTCCACTGTAAAGTTATTCCTTTTCCCTTTCCACACCCTATCCTTTGGAAGTGAGATACTAAGTCTAGTCCACACTCAAGTGGAGGAGAATTAATTTCCCCTTCCTGAAAGGGAGAATATATACATTAAATTCTTCTGCAAGGAAGATCTGTCCTTTTTAAAAAATGCATCATCTACCTCTGGAAAAGAAGAGAAATCAAGAAGACAGAAGAGGAAATCATTATTAGTCATGAATATATAAATCTGATCCATCACTAGGGTCAATTGTATATTTGGCCTTGCTATTGGAGTGGCTCATTCCATCATTTAGCCATTGAGCAGATTTTCCACTCAGCTCTCAGTCCCCAGTAAACTGGAAAAAAAACCTATCATCTCACCCTCTACCATATTATTTATTGCCTTCTAAGATCAATCATACAGAAAAACCTTCTTAAAAGCCTTGCATCTCTGTTATGGGTAAGATGTCTAAAGGAGGGAAGCAAGAATAGGGCAGAGAAAGGACATAAGCAAGGGTGTGGGATATGGTTTTATTTAAGTCTAACCTTGCCTGATCCATGGGGGACTCTGGAACATAAATTGCACCACGTAGGTGAATCACCTTGAGGTAAGGGAGTGGCCTTTAGGACCTCCAGATCAGTGATTTACTATGTGAGTTCCTGGGTGGCATGGATCCTATCAACCGAAGCTAACTCTTTGGAGAAGGAAGGCTAATTCCCTTGGAGTAGCAAGCCACTAGCTGCCATCATTCACGACAGCTGATGAATGGGCGTACTGGGCTGGAAAAGCAGGATCTAGGTGGGGAACCAACAGCATCCATTAAATTGCGCACCTTACCTCTCAATCCAAATGACCAGATATTTATGGAGAATAAATTACGGTACCTATACAAGTTATAATAGCTATCATGCACTTGCTTTTATTTAATTGATGGTTTCAAAAGAGAGATGCATAATATACTACACATTAATAACAGCCTTCCTTTCCTTTGTCTGTTTTTTCATGAAATACAGGTTTTAGTTTACAGGATGGTTTGTTTTCTTCCCTTGCAGAAAACAGGCAGATATCTATTTTAAATAGATATGGCCAAAATAATAACATCACATTTTAGAAAGTAAATTAAGATTTAATGATTTACAGGGGAAACTCCTCCAAAGCAATAGGGTACATTTTCACAATCTCTAGAGCACAAGAACAATATGCAATTCTTGATGTAAAAAGCAAATGCCATGCTTTTCTTGTGTAAATGGCATGAAATTACCCTTATAAATAGGGTATCTGATAACAAAAGGGAGTCAAGTTTGCTTAAACTGAGCATTCAAGATAGATGGCTCAGCATTAAAAGAATTCAGAAAGCAAGGTCTTCAAACAACAAGTGCATGAACAGCCACCAGTGCGTATCTTGTGACTGAAGAAATGTATAAAGATCTGTTGTGTAATAATAAATCAACCCTTTGGAGAAAACAGGAGGTGTCGGAGACTATAACTGGGTCAGATGCAGAATATAAATTCTATCACTTCTGCGTCAGTGGTTCAAATCCAGAAAACCCTATGACACAGAGATGGGCAGAGGGTCTCAAAAGTCTTGCTGAGAGTAAAATGTTAAAGCAGCCTAACAAAATTGGAGTGACACTGTGCATCTTAAAGAAGCATTCATGTTTTTCTGAGCATAGGAGGAAAATACTGATTTTAGAGTTAAAAAGTGCTAGGCCCATAGCATTCACTTTAAAGTCTCAAAAGTTGAAGGATAGAAAATACCTCAAAATTTAAAGAACTAAATTTATGCAACAGTTAATAACACCCCTCATAAGTGTAGAGACCACATCTGATTAGAGTTATGTCCTTATGACCTACCCAAGGACTAGAAATTTAGAATATTCTCCACTATCTGTGGAGTGAATTAATGTGTGAATAAATGAATAAAAATATGTATGAGGTAGCTGTAGAAGCATCATCCTTTCCTTGCCCTGTACATGTAAACAGCTACAGTGCTCATCAGGCCTGGGTCTCCATCCAACCCCCTGCTAATAGCTACCTCTGTGACCTTAATCAACAGCCTTAACCCCATGTAGCCCTCTTGTTCCAACTGTAAGCTATGTTATTCAAAAGGAGATTAAAGGTCTTCAGCAAATCTCACTTTCTAAAAATTTGCTCTTTAACCATAGCTATCATCTTAGTGCCTAGAAGGGACAGCATATGGAAGCCATGAAGAACCGTATTGTGCAGTCATCAAGGACATGGACTTGGAATTCAGATGGGGAAACAGACATGATTTCAGCCTCATTCATGTCTACCATCTACTAGCCTTAGGATCTCCAGCTGGCTATTTAACAACTCTTTATTTGTAAAATTCTGATGTGATAAATATTAAATAATTTAATTCTGTAACAGACTTAGCATAATTCCAGGCACATAACTGTTGCTATGGCTGCTGTCAGAGTTTGAGAGAGTAAGAGGTGTTCCTCAACAGCCTCACTGTCCTCCTTGTCTTCCTAAGACCAGAAACGTTTTCGTTTTTAGCTTAGCAAACTACTACTGTCATTTGGTACCGTCCTCAAGTAGAATTATAGAAAAGTAACAAAACCCACAGGATTCTTGTCACCCTCCCCCATTTCTCTCTTTCTTGCTCATATACATGCATCCACGTATGTATGTATGTATGTACGTACATACACACACACACACACACACACACACACAGAAGGTTCGGTACCTTCTTGGATGGTGTGACCATTCCAGATCAAACATGAAGATTTTTATGTCCAACACTGTTCGCAGAAACAAAACAAAAAAACGTAGAAGTCACACATATTTTACTGAGGGAAAAAAATGTTTTTTAAGTATTACATGGTTTTAAATTTTGCTATTGTATCTAGTAAAGGCCTGTTGGTGTGTGTGGTTATTTGTGCTAGTTCACCAAATATCTCCTGGTTTCTATTTCTAATCATATAGTAAGTTTATTAGTCAGGGTTCTCCAGAGAAACAGAACCAATAAAATATAGTTACACAAATATACTTACATAGAAAAAGATATATTATAAGGTACTGGCGCATGTGACTATAAAAGAAGTCCCACAATCTGCCCTCTGCAAACTGGAGCCTCAGGAAAGCTGCTGGTGTGGTATAAGGCCTGAGGGCCAGAGAGCTGATGGTGTAGATTCCAGTCCAAAACTCAAGGCATGAGCGCCAGGAACACCAAGGGCGAGAGATCAGTGTCCTACCTAGAGCAGTCAGGCAGAGGGCCAATTCCACCTGCCTCCGCCTTCTTGTTTTATTCAGGCCCCCAGTGGACTGGATTATCCCCCGCACCTTGGGGAGAGCCATAAGGTTTACTCAGTCCATCAATTCAAATGCTAATCTCTTCCGGAAACACCCTCACAGACACACCCAGAAATAATGTTTAGCTAGACATCTGGGTATCCTTTGGCCCAGTCAAATTGAAATATGAAACTAACCATCAGAATAGGCTCACATTTCCTAGACCCTCATGCTGCTTGGTGGGACCAGGAAATTTGATGGGGTCATTATTGTGAGCAGAAGTGATGTAGGTTGCTTCTCAGTTAAAGCAGTTAAATTGCCAGCTCAAGACCCCTCGGAGCCCTCTTTTCGTCTGCCACAGTGCTTGGCAATAGATCAGCACTGTCCAGGAGAATTTTCTGCGAAGATGGAAATGTTCTCTGTATTGTCCAATATATTAGCCATTAGCCACAGTACATTGGGCTACTGAGTACTAGAAATGTGGATAGTGTGTCTGAGGAGCTGTATATTTTATTTTATTTCATTTTAACCAATTTAAAGTTAAACAGCCACATATGGCTGGAGGCTACTACCTTGGACAGTAAATTGCTAGGTACTGACTGCTCTCCCGGCCTGGGTCCTAGAGTGAGGACAATGCAGAGCAGAGCCCCCAGGCAATCAGCAATGGAAATGTGCCGTAAGTAAGAAAACTTGTATGAGTCACTGGGGCTTTAGGGCTGTTTGTTACCAGAGATAGCTCAGCTCTTTCTGACAAATATGGGTTGTCTTCAGGCTCTTTCAGTTGCTATAAACTAGCTAAGCTACCCACAGGCACACTCTTAGCAAACATGTTACTAATGAGTGATATAACCCCTGCTCTAGCTGATTGGTCCAAAGGCAGACAGTTCATCGGAGGTGGGCTAGAGTCTCTTTTCTGAAAATTTAAAGACAGAGTGACTGGGCTCTATCAGCAGCTAAACCATTATGAAGAAGCTGTTGAATTTGCTATTATTCTTGACCTTTGTTGTCAATTTTTTTTCCTCCTTTGGATTCAATGAGGTAAGCCAGTATCTTTCTAGTAGACTCTCCTTTTTCTACCTTGACAATAGTAATTAATACCAAGGAACACAGATTTACATGTCTATAATGAGGAAAACAATCACTTGAATGAAAACTGACAAGAAAATAGATTAGCTAATGTTTTTCAGAATGTTAAGAAAGAAGGAGGGTAGAAGCTTTGCAATGGCATTGTGATTTAATGTCCTTTCTGATAGATTTATTCAGCAAATATATATTTAGTGTTTGTTATGTACGTATTTTGGACTCTAGGCTAGATACAGGGAATTCAGTGGAAAACAAAATAGATATGGTCCCAGTCTCCATGGCATGTATAGAATACAAATAGGTTTGAGTGCTTCAATGGAGTCAAGTGTCTTTCATTTCTAAAGACTGTGCGTAGACCCCTACTGGTGGGTTGGGAAGTATTCTATCATAGTCCGGGTGGCTGAGATAACAACAAATGCTTCCCCTCCCCCCTCCCTGTTTTCTGCACTTAAGAAGATCCCAGCAAGTTCAGGGATTTAGAATTTGGTTACAGAATGAAAATCTACTAATATACTTTATCCTTACTAGCTTTCCCCAGACATTCACAGGTAACTAATTACTTATATCTGAAAAGATCAAAATGGTATGACTGCCTGATTAACAAACCATCTTACCAGCAGGAGACAATAATAATAATAACTACAATCCAGTAAGAGCAGTATCATTAACTGTTCCTTGATTTTTAGCCAGGCAGTACACTAAGGGCTTGGATATATTTGTCATTTAATCCTTATAACAACCCTATGAAGTAGCTGTCATTGTCTCCATTCTATAAATTAGGAAATTGATGCAAGATTAGAAGGAGGGAGACCCAGGACCCAAACTTAATTATATCTGATGTCACAGCCTTTGTTTCCAATCACTGCCTCCCTCCCAAACAAAGAAAGGCTCAACAAAGAGTAATGACAGTACTTAGACCTCCAACTTCTAGTATGTGGGATGCTTTAAACTTTTTGAAATAAAACTTTTCCATTTTTTCATGCTGATTCTCTAACTGATGTACTTTAACATATTGATGTGTTTTTAAGGTTACTAAACACAAAAGTTTTTACTATAATCAGCCTCCTTTCTTGATATTTTCACTGAAGCCTGGGATTGATCTAGAATCAACATTTGAAAACCAAATTACTTCAGTAGTTCTACGAACAGTGGAAAGTTTGGGGCAGGATGGGAAATAATCAACCACCACAGTCTCCAAAATATATGCTTGTTTTTGTCTATTTAAAGCATACTCAAAGCCTGTGACATTCAGCTTCCTATATGTTACCAGTTTCAGTTCAGTAAGTTAACTTTAAATAGTCAAAAATAAAATTCCAGATGGTAAATACTAGAGAATGTGACATACAAACAGAAACACGTACAAATTCCACCCAATGACTGTAAATGGTATCAATCTTTGCCTTCTTTTATAGATGATAAACACAGTATTGTATTAAACATTAGTGAAAATAATTAAGTCTTTCTGAAGACTTACTATGAAAGTCATCCCTTAGAAAACAATAAATACACAGTCAATTGTATAGATTACAATGTGGAAAAATTATAATACGGAATAAATTAATTTGCCCACATTACTGACAGATCTTACTAATAAACAAAATAAAGAATATTCTTTCTGGTAAAGCAAACACAGAAATGTTACTTGAAAAAAAAGATACTTATAAACTTCAATGGAGTATAATACCACCAATAGTACATGATGCCATCTTCCCAAAAGTGAATTTAGAATCAACAAATTCTTTTAGCTTGAAGAAAATTACACTTTTAATGAACAAATGAAGAAATAAAATTAATTTCCATATTATTCTGATGCTAATATGTTTGTAGGTGCATACGGAAAAAGGTTTAAATTTGAAAAGTTTTCCAGAAAGCACTATAAGAATTCAACAGCATTAAGTGAGAAAAAAGTGAATGAAACTAGTTTCCTTTGAAACCATAAGAGACATTATATATAACAAATTTTTAGTGTTAAAATCTATATCTCAATATACAAAATTCAGTATACTTTCATTCTATCAAATTCACTGATTTATTTGAAAGTATATATCTATATATAGTTTCAAAAACACTTTAAAATTGCTTGTACTCTACTCTAATCAGATTTTATTTTGTTTTGAGAAGATTCAGCCTAACCTTAAACACTGTTTTTAATCTCTTCCAAGTTCTCCTCTCTTATCACAGCAACATTGCAATGATGAAGAAATACCCCCTAGAGATGGGTTAAGATCCCTTAATGGAGTAGGAACCTGGTTAAAATGTGATCAGTCTCATTTAGGTAACAATTAGAAAAATATCAGTCATGATGGGACTAACCACACTGGGTAATGTCTTCTTATGGAATATATCAAATAAAATATGCTTTATTAGAAGAATATATTCACTTTTAAAAACACACATTCACTATTTACAGTCGTCCAATAGAGTTCAAAAAGATGATGGACTTCCGAGAACATTCCTCAGATGTGCCAGCAAAAAATCCTCTGCTTTAAGCCACCCTAATCACTGCCACTCTACTCTCTCATTAAATCACACCCAAAATATTCAGAGGGGAACCATCCTAAAAAGTGATGGAAAATACATGAAAATACTTGCAGAAAATAAGAAGTTTCCACCTAGTATATTGCACCAATAAGCTGCAATATGTTGTTGGAGAGAGGAGGGTTTACATTTTTCTTTATGGCCATTCTTTAAATCTTTTTCTAAAATATTGCTTAGCAGCGAAAGTAAAAATGATTGCTCTTGTCATATATGTCCTACATAAAAAGTTTACTACCACAACAGTAAGAGGCTGGCCTTTGCTATGGAACCAGCTAAGTGTGGTAAAACACAGACACTGAGAAAAGGTGCCCCTTCCTACCCTTTTTCTGATGCTTAATTGTGTAGCTTGATTCTCATGTTGTTTGTTTTCTTTTGCTTTTTAGCCCCTCATCATTTTCAGGTGAATTTTTTTTGTGATTTGGAACCTATTTTTTAAAAAACAATCTGGGCACAGAGAATAAAGAAAGATTGGCTTTTCTGGAAGAAAAGGAATTGATCATACAAAAGATGCCATCATCTTTGACTCTGATATAAAGAAATATTCACTTTTGATGTTTCCACCAAAATAGGGTATGTACGTCAACTGTGTGTGTGTGGTTAAACAACAAAGCGAGTAAATTTAAGATGTTTCAAACTAATATGTTCAAATTATTTCTCACTTTCCTTTATCATTCAGGAATATCCTATCTTTCTGAAGACCTGAACATCTCTGTATTTGTTCTATGCTTTTAAATCAAAGTGTCTTTCAAAAACCTACCTGAAAACTAGGAGGTGGAAAAAAACAAATGACCTCCTTGAGGTGGATTCATTTCCCATTTTTGCTGCTTTTATTCTAACAATCTCATCGACTATTACACTTCCTCCCACAAAAATTAATTTGTCTCACAGACCTCACCAACTTTTAGATTAATTCTAATTAATTCTTTTATTGGTCCTACAACCAAATGCAATATTTTTCTATTATGTGTGTTCTTCAATTATGGGAAGAAAAAAAAATACATCTTAGTCTTTTGAATTGTCTCTCCATCATCCCTTCCTTTGAGGAAACCATACCTTCACTCCCATTTTTATAATAATCATTGTCCGTCATAACATTAGCATGAATCCAATCTTCTCCCCCTAAACTGAAAGCAAGTGATCCAGGTTTGACCAGGGCTCTGGTGTCAGACAGCCTGGATTATAATTCCAGTTCCACTACTCACTAGCTTGGGTAAATTATTTATCTTCTCTATGGCTTAGTCGTCACATCTCTAAAATTGGAAATAATAGGACCTACCTCATAGAACAGTCCTGAGGATTAAGGAGTTCATACATGTAGAGTACTTATAACATAGTAGATACTTAATAAAACATTAAAGTATTATTACTTTGATAGCAATAATTATTTGAGTTGCCTGTCATCATCTGGCTGCCAAATGGAGATGGCCTATACGATGATGAAGCTGAGGCAAGTGGAGCCAAGATAGGGAAACAAAGTCTTAATAACAGCATTTGAACTCTGGAACATGCTGATTTAAAGCAGGTCCTGAGACTTGACAATCATGTTACCCAATAAGATACAGCCTCCTCTTTCCTTTCTTTTTCCTTTTTCTTTCTTTCCTTTTTCTTTGCTTCTCCTTTTTTCTTTCTTTCTTTCTTTCTCCCTTTCTTCCTTCCTTCCTTTCTTCCCTTCTTTCTTTTCTTCATAAGCTTATTTGAGTTGGATGTTTCTTATCTGTAACTCAAAGAGCCTTGAACTAATATAAAGTGTAAATCTTCACACAGAATAAGAGGTTTATTTGCCCCTCCTAAAATGAATTATCCAATTCAGGATAAAAAGTATTATAGGATTTTTCTGCCTAAACAGACAGCCAGGAGATAAAGTTATTCCAACTTCACTTTCAATCAATGTAGGAAGAGAAGATTCCATTAATGGAGTCATCTAGAACCAAGAAGGATCCGACATGGGTCACAGTGTGATTATCTTTAAGTTACTGTTATTAAGCTGAGTACAAAAGGCCACAAGAATCCTGCTGCAATGAGAAGTGTCGTGACCACTGCTGTGAGTATTGAGACCTACCTTGTCTCTTCCTTATACCTAGTAAGTCATGTTATCATTTCTGCATTTATATTGTGTTTTGTCACCAAAATTCCCATAGTGCTTACCATGAAGTCTATGTGTAATTAATTGAGTCATCACTACCTGTTCTTTTCCCACAAGTTCCAGATTCATCTTTTTGTTGGTCGATTATCTGTGAAAGGTGCACGCATGCCATGTTCCCTGTATGTTTGGAAGCTTTCTCTGTAATCTTTTAGAAAGTCCATTTTATTTTATCTCAGAGAAACAAAGTCTAACCTCAATATATGACCCTTTTGAACTGTTTATAATGATATTGTTTTTTTTTATAATGAACTTACAAAAATATTGTGTAGCTGGATCTGGTCCTTCTGCAACTTCCTAGTTTCATAAATTTTATATCTGGAAATAAACTCCCCCAAAAGATGGACTATTTCTATGTTTCACAAATTTGATAGCATATAAGCATCATCACAGTGTTCCCAGTGTCTGGAACTCTTTCCTCTGAGATAGTGATTCAATGGATTTGCCCTACAGCTCAAGCACCTGCTTTACATAAACTCCACAGGTAATTCCAATAAACTGTATGGTGAACTGCTGGATGATGAGGAACGCAAGTCCTGGAAAAATCTAGGAATTAAGAAAGTTCCTTAAGGACCTACTGCTAGCTTGAGCCAAAGCTAGAATTAGAACCCAGAGTTTTAATTGCCAAATCAGGACTGTTTCCGTAATACCACACTGCCTGAATCTGTGTAGTGTTTATCTCTTACAGTCAGCTGCTCTTACCCCTTCTATAGCACTCCATTTTCCAAGGAAGGAGAGAGAGGAAGTCAGTCCTACCACTGGGCTTACCAAGACATTAATCATAAATTCTTTTTTTTTTTTTTTTCTTAAGGTAATTTGAGTCAGGTTTGTCACTGAAGAAAAGTATCCTAAATAATAGATACTCATTCTGAATGCTAAATACAATAAAGACAGAACTCAAGTTGGGTGAACTCAATATATATTGTCTTGGCATAGACGTTCTCTGGCATCATAAGGAGTCAAGAATGGTTTTTAGGAGATAGTTAGTACTGACCATGACCCTGCATGTGGGACAGCAAAATGTAGGAGTTCAATCAGCAGATGGACAGTGGCCTTGCAAGCATATCTGGGCCCTGAATGAGGCCAGAAAAGAATGCCTAGATTAGGAGAGCCTGGACAGCAGGAATCAGATTTTGTTCTGCTTGGCATGACCACGCCTTCCCAGCATGGTATCTTTGAAACAGTGAGGGGGCTGACTGTGTTCTTTTAAGTGCTGCTGCTAACATGCCTATCTGGGAGAAAACTGTCTTTGTCCAGAAACATTCCTGAATGGGCACAATTACTTATGAAGGTGAAGTCTCCTGGGTTCTGGCTGGATGGCTTTGAGGTAGAAAAAGTGATCATTAAATTGTTCTACATAAGAAATTAAGAGAGTTTGGTTTGGTGGGAGAGGTGAGTGAGGAAAAACAGAAGAAATGAGACTGCAAGATAGAGAGAAAAGGATGCAGGGACCGAGAAGCACATCAACAGGTACTGGCCTTAAGAGAAAGCAGGGCAATGAGACGTGCCCGGCATGCTAGCTAAATGACTTTAAGAATGAGAATGGCTAATATTTAACTTCTATTCACTTTGTAAATTCATAATTTATAAATGTCACTTGCTGGGTAGAATTGGGGTACAAACTCTCTAGTTCCCACCCACAGTGTCCCCGTTCCACACAGCACTGAACTGCAAGAATGGTGTCAGAAGCGTGGTGCCTGTTCTGTCAATACTGCAGGGATGGGAGTACGACTTCACAGGAGCAATGCTAGATGGGGTAAAGTGTGGATGGAGCAAGAAATCAGAGTGCAGGGTAACCATGAAAGCTATGCTCCTTGACCTTCAGACATCTCAGAGGGAATATTATACTTCCTGGGGACAGCAAGGTAGATTTGAACTAATTTTATTTGCGTCTCAAAGGACAGAGTGAGTTACTTCGGTTGTTATCTGGGTTATACCTAGAACATAACTGGTACTCAGGAATTCTTCCCGAATGACCTACTTCTAAGTGGATACTTTGAAAGTTTGAAAACTTGCTTTTTACAGTAAAAATTTGCCCAGAGTATTATGTATTCTGTCAGGCACTTCAGCTGGTACTAAATGGTGAAATCTGAGAGGCAGAAGGATATAATTTTGCACCCATCATTCTGGGAACCTTTAATAATAAAATTTATTTTAATTACCTAGTTTTCTCTCTGGTAAATGAAAATAGCCTGCTTATTAAACTGGCATGGTAAAAACTTTCTGGAAGGCAGTTCCAAGAGATCTATGAAAAGCCTTAGAAGTATGAGTTCTGACCAAGAAATTTCATTTCTAGGAATTTGCTATAAAAAATGCTCAGAGAGATATAGTGCAAAAAGTCCTATGATAATGAATTGGTTTTTTTTTTTTTAAAGACACCAATTGTACTTGAACATTTGTTACTTTTTAAAAAATTAATTAATTTATTTATTTTTGGCTGTGTTGGGTCTTCGTTTCTGTGCGAGGGCTTTCTCTAGTTGTGGCAAGCGGGGGCCACTCTTCATCGCGGTGCGCAGGCCTCTCACTATCGCGGCCTCTCTTGTTGCGGAGCGCAGGCTCGAGACGCGCAGGCTCAGTAGTTGTGGCTCACGGGCCTAGTTGCTCCGCGGCATGTGGGATCCTCCCAGACCAGGGCTCGAACCCGTGTCCCCTGCATTGGCAGGCAGACTCTCAACCACTGCGCCACCAGGGAAGCCCCTAGGCAGCTTTTATAAGACTGTTTAATGGCATGGGGAAAAATTTTACACAGTATGATAAAAAAAGCCATAATGTATATTATGATCTTTATTTGGTAAACATATATACATCTATATAGTCATATGTGAAAGCTAGAAATATATATGTGCATATAACCTAATTTAAAAATATTTCTAGAAGCATATACCTCAGAATTTTAACAGTAGCTACCTTTAAGTGATGTAACAGTGAGTGATCTTTATTTGTGCTCTTTTATTTGCAATTAATATATGAGGTATGTGTGCATGGTAGCTTTGTCTTCAGAATTCCTCACATGTAATTTACAATGTGCATAAAATGAAATAAAAATAAGAGTTAGAAATAAATATATCATTTTAAAGTTGGGGGATAGTAGATTCTAAAAACCTGCGCTTGAGTTCATGTGATACCCAGCCTCCGGACTTAGCAAAGAGCTTGTCCTGCCCAAGACTCACACCTTTATCTTTCTTTGAAAATGAAATACTTTGGCATGATTTCTGTTTTATCTTATTAATTTAAGTATGTTCTCATTACAAAGTAAGAAACAAAAGCATGCTGATTCAAAAATATTAACAAAACACAGAAATACATAGACTCTAATGTGAATGTCTCAATTCCACCCAATCTTCTAAACCCATCCCTTAATACACACACACACACTCACACATACACCACATCTTCTCCTCCTCTGAGATAATCACTACATGTATGAGTTCAACTTTATATGTATGTTTAAATATGTGTATGTAGTTAATTTCAAACATAAATTGAAAATGCTCTCTATTTTTTTCAGTGACTTTTAATCTAAATATTAAGTCTTGGACATTCGTCTATGTCTATATATAGAAGGCCATCTCATTGTAAAATGTCTTCATATTATTTTATGGTATGGATACATTGAAAGTTATCCAGTCATCCCAGTACTAGACATTTAGTTGTTTCTATGCTCTGGAATCATTTATACAATGTAATTTATATCATGTAATAACATCTAATTTTTGAATCATTTATAGAAATTAACTTACTTTAGCCTATTATGTTTTAGGGGCAAATCTCTGAATGACTTTCCTATTTATTCCTCAGATAGCCATTTGTACAGGCTTGCTACTACCTGAGTCAACTGGAAAACGTATTTGGATGAGACCTTTCCTCTCATAATTAAAAGAATTCCACACATAAGAGAACTTCATGTCCTATGAGTTGAAAACTTAAGTAACAAAAACAGACGTCAGTGATTTACTCACTTGAAAAATACCAGGACTCCTTTATAGATTTTCAGTGTAAAACTACCGCCTGACTTCTGAATAAATTCTCTGATTACTCAAGTTTTCAAACGCATTTGCCCTCTTTTCAGGTGCATATCATCAATGCTTTCCTTTCTAACAGCCTTTTAAAAAATGTGTTTATTTTAAGAGTTAAAGGTCCTTTCTCCACTCTAGATTGCAAAACCAATTTGGAGAAGCTTTTTGGAAGGCGAAGGTGGGGGTCCTTGGGTTACGGTCATGTACATGTAGGGAGGGAAAAAGTTCCCCTCGACCCTCTTAGAGTACCTGGCTGGGTCTGAAAATTAAACTCACAAATATAGATTAAAAGGGAAAAAAGCACCCACATTTATTTTTATGTGATGCAGGAGCCTTCATTAGGAAATAAAGACCCAAAGAAACAGACCTGAGTGTAGGTTTGATGAAGAGCAGGTGGAGGAATCTGAATTTAAAGAATATGAGAATTAAGTGCAGTAAACTGGGGGAAACAGCAAAGACCTGTTTGTTAGGATTCTTTTTGGTGTCTATTTGTCATCAAAGATAAGGATGTTCCATTCTTCTGGGTATAAGGAGGGCACCTCTCATTTGAGAGTTTTATGACCTGTTTCAAGGGAGAAGGGTTGGGGGGAAAGGTCAGAGTAACCTTCCTACTTCTCCCACTTTCTCAAACTCCTTCAGCTTAAAATATTCTATATGCCCAGGGGTCATACTTCCGGGTAGTGTCTCTTCAAACAAACAGCATAAGCCCTACATCATGATTTCATACCCGTAGTCTTGGCCCTTTTTTTCCTCAAAATATTGTCTGGAAACTCATATATTTTGGCAAGATAGCATTCACCTATTTTTAAATCTCTTCCATACAATTTATGTCCACCGTATCTTTCCTATTTCTATTTATTTCTGTCTTTTCTTCTTTTGCTAACTCAGACTTTCATGTTCACATGTACATAAATTTTTTTTTTTCCTGTGCAGCAATATGTTTCAGATTTAACTATAAGGGATTTTCTACTAGGTTCTTTGCCTACCACAATTTTTTATAACCAAGCTTCTAGTTTCCCTTCCTTCCTCCCTCCCTCCCTCTTTCTTTCTTTCTTTCTTTCTCTATGTATGTATGTTTGTATTTACTGCTGGTACATATCCTTGAGTAATTCTTTCAAAGACATAATAAAATTCAGAGTCCTTCCATGATAAAAATGATTGTACACTTGAATCCAGAGGAAATTCTGAATTTTAAATTATTTTCTTCTTATTGTTCTCTTATATTCACTGTTACTGAAAATAACCCTGATGTCATCTGCATTTTCATTTACTTGTAGGTAATTTGTTTTACGCTGTAGTGTTTTATTCCTCATTGTTTGCCTTTTAACTTTAATTTTTAATCCTTGAAATTCTAGACTTTCACTAGAGTGGCTGAAAAATGAATATTTTTTGTTTCATTCATCCTATTAGCTGCCTGTTGAGAAATTTTTCCATTACTTTCTTTCATCCTCTCTTCATCTCATTGAAACTTCTAGATGCCTCCTCTCATTCCTATTACCTTTTAGTCCTTGCTTTCCATCTCTTTTGACTTTTGCCACATATTTTCCAAAAATCCCTGGGCTTCCTTTTCTTGCTCCTTCATTTCCTCTGTAGTGGTGCCCATTCTGATATTCAGGAAATTTTTTATTATTATTATTATTCTTTCACAAGAGTTTCTTTAAAAAAAATTAAGGTCTTGAATAGGTTACTCTTCCAGCCTGTTGTTGAGGTTAGGATGCTAATCCTCCCTGATGGCTCTGATACAACTTAATTAAGCATTCCTGAATCCTCTGCTAACTCTTCCCCCCCAACCCCCCACCCCACCTCGAGTGTTTCTCTTCCCTTGCCTGAGTTTTCCTCACATACGTAAAGATTGTCTGCTATCACACTGCAGTTGAGAAGCTGACCATGATTACAAGAGTCTGCCCTTGACAGTCTGGAGAAAGGAGCAGAACAGGCTATATGTATGTATGTATGTATATACATAAACATATATATGTATACACACATACATATATAAACATATTCTTTCTCTTATTTGAAGGGATTTGGAACACAAGGGAATATTAGAGACACGTGTTTATTTTGTCCTCTGAATCCAGATTTCTCAGTATTTTGTGTATGTTTTCACTCTTGGATTATTGCCAAGATTGCCTCACTTACTTCTATTTTTAAATGATATGATGGGTATCATTTTAAAACCATTACAATTCATTCCTAGAAACAGATGCAATAGAAAGAAATATATAATACTAAACATATAAAACATAGGCCCACATCTTCCTTACAAGGTTTTATGAGCATTAAATAGGACAATATATAAAAGAACAGCATAAAGTGTAGAGTGCTACGTAAATATTATGAACCATGTTTTAATTTCCATTGTAAGCCCTTGTCTATTCAATTGATTGATGAGTCACATTTTGCTGAATGAATAACCTTGTCCATATCACATTTCATTTTCAAAACATACAAATTATGAGAATATCATATTTTATATGCACACTAAAAGCACCTATCTATGAAAATAACAAATACACGCCAGTTTACATTTATTCTACACTTACGATGTATGAGATACTGTTACGGGCTGAACTGTCACATTCTTATGTTGAAGCCCTAACTCCCAGTACCTCAGAATGTAACCATATCTGGAGATAAGGTCTTTCAAGAAGTAATTAAGTTAAATGAGGTACTTAGGGTGGGCCCTAATTCAATAAGACCCATATCTTTATAAAAAGAGGAAATCTGAACACAGACACATGCACAGAAGAAAGACCATATGAGGACACAGCAAGAAGGCAGCATCTATAAGCCAAGGAGAAAGGCCTTAGAAAAAAACAAACCTGCCAACACCTTGATCTTGGACTTCTAGGCTTTAGAACTCTGAGGGAAAAAAAGTTGTTTTTTTAAGCCTCCCAGTCTATGCTATTTTGTTATGACAGCCCTAGCAAATGAGTACAGATACCCTGCTGTGCTTTAAGAACAGTATCTCTTTTAAACATCAAAATAGCAGTACTGAAGTAGATGCACTGATCCCCCAGTTCATGGATGCAGTAACTCAAGTTTAGGGTTACTTACTCCAGAGTTAGGTACAGTCCGGGCTAAGTCATCCAACAAGGTTTTCTGATACTCCTGTCAGCGCTATGCTTAGATACTATAAATACTTTACTATATGCTTAAATACTATGCCATTCAACTTTAGGATGCTCAGACAAAAACAATTTGGCCTTTTTAAGAAAATTGTGGTAAAATACACATAACAAAAAATTTACCATCTTCCCCGTTTGTAAGTGTACAGTTCAGCAACGTTAAGTACATTCACATTGTTATACAATCACATCGCTATGCAATCAATCCCTAGAACTCTTTTCAGTTGAAAAACTGAAACACTGTGCCCATTAAAGAATGTCTCCCCGCTGTCCCCTCCCCCAGGTCCCTAGAAACCTCTGTTCTACTTTATGTCTCTATAAATTTGACTACTTTAGGTACCTCACATAAGTGGAATCAAACAGTATTTATCTTTTTGTGACCGGTTTATTTCACTTAGCGTAATATCCTCAGGGTTCATCTATGTTGTAACGTGTGTCAGGATTTCTTTCATTTTTAAGGCTGAATAACATTCCATTGTACTTATATATTCAATTTTGTTTATCCATTCATTTGTTAATGGACACTTGGGTTGCTTCCACCTTTTGGCTATTACGAATAGTGCTTCTATGAACACGAATGTACAAATACCTCTTTGAGACTCTGCTTTCAATTATTTCAGGTATACACCCAGAAGTGAAACTGCTGGATCATATGGTAATTCTGTTTAATTTTTTTTTAGAAACCACTGTACTGTTTTCCACAGCAGCTGGACCATTTTACACTCCCACCAACAGAGCACAAGGGTTCTAATTTCTCTACATCCTCAGCAATACTAGTTATTTTCTGTTTTTTACCAGAAATTTTAAGTTGCTGGGATTTGAGTCACTTTCATGGTAACAATTTACATCTATATATGTTCTACTATTTACAATATTATTTTTTTCTTCCTTAAATCTTCACTATAAACCTATGGGTATATTACTGTCCTCAGGTTATAAACAAAGAAACTGACATTCTTTCAGTATAAATAACTAATCCAAGACCTCATGACCAATGAGCAGCGAAACTAGGCTGTGATTCTAAGATTCCAACTGCAATTTATAGTCTATTCCCATGACTCTGTGTTGCCATCTTCATTATGTATTCAGCTTTTAAACATGAAGAAAACATTTTATAATCATGCAATACTTGAAACTAGGAGGAAAACATAAACTGTAAAAAGTACGATTATGAACTATTTTCCTCATAAATGTGGTAACAAAATGCCAGTAACTTACATATTATTGTAAGGCACTGATGTCAAGTTTGAAGAAAAGTAATAGAACAACAAAAATAAAACTGCACAATACAAGATTTTTTTAAAAGGTTGAAAATATTTGATGCATTGAGATGAATGACTTAAAATGTCGAAGTTCATCATCCATATGCCCCAGTAATCTAAACTGAGGCCAAGATAACATATCTATTTAGACCTATTATTAGGGTTCAAATACGGTAATTAAGGCATTGTGTGCGTGATATGTAGATAACTAAATAATTGACCTGCTGCTTCAAAACAGGCATCTGAGATTGGCCAGTAAATATGCATGTTATAGTGGCTCTGCATTAGTATCAGTAATAGTAATAATAGAGAAATAAAATTTATTAAGCAATTAATATATATCATTACAGTCACTCTCTGATCAAGGTTATAGTTCCCATTTTAAAGATGAGAAAATGAGGCTTAGATATTTTCCCAAGTTCACAGATCCAGGAATTAAACAGTTAAGACTAGAGTGACCAGGTGATACCACAAAACTATGTCCTTTAGCACTGTACTATACCACCTACAATTTGATAGAGGATGACTAAACTGCCATATAAACCCAGCACACATCCCATCAGACTATCCAAGTTTTTCTTCATTGATCATAACTCTGATCGAAATTTAAAAGTGATGTTATTAAATTACCTCTCTCCTTGAATAGATTTAGATGCACATGTTATTGTGTCATGTGCTAGTTAATACTGACAAAGTCTAAAGGGAGAAAAAAGTAATAATAGCTCCATTATGAGAAAAATATGCCTAAGTTATGTGAATATCATTTAGAATGACCAGCAGTATTTGTTTTTTATAACTTTCAAAGTGCTATTCATCTATAGGAGAAAATTAAGCAAAAAGTTGCTTCAAAAAATTCAGATTACAAAAATCCGGTGATTAATCGGAAGAGGGTGTGTTTACATTATGCTAATGAAAGCATGATCCTTTAGTGTGATGTCTTACTGAAAGACATCACACTAAAGGATCATAAGTGGGAAAAAAGGGGGCGAGGTTGGAATAGAGAATATATTCTCATGAAAGAAAAAAGGAAAAAAAGCATAAGATCCATAGAATAAGAAATAAAGGCAGATGGGAAGTAAATTAACCTTCAGGTTCATTGCAGCATGATAAAGGGAGATAGAACTGAAAGTTACATTCAACATTTCATTCCAGATGTGAGGAAATATTCTAACTGTAACTGCTCTTAAGGTGACTTGTTACCAGTAATGAAATGATTATATTTAGACTCTAACTTTGAGGTAGAATAAATCACTGTTCCACAGTTAATCAGTGAATTGTTCATTCATGTAAGATTTCACAAGGGGAGGTTCAAAACATATATTGCAGAATATTAAATAACTACATTTGTCTAGAAGTTTCATTTATTTTTGAAATAAGTTTACTGGCAATCTGGTGACAACATCTGTAATATTAAGGGATACATTTAAGAAAAAGATGTTGGTCCTTTAGTCAATTTTCAAAAGAATCTTAAACAGAAGTGAACATTTTGGAAAAAATTAGCTCAACGATTATGATTTCATGTTAATAAACAAACTGCCTCTTTCTAAACTTCTTCTTTAAGTCAAAAAATTCTAAGAACAGGATGTGACGGACTGATAATGGGCCAAATCATACACATACACACATAAATACCCTCTCCTTTCAAGCACAACTGAAGCACTTGCCTCACTAAAACCCACCAAATTTGCAGCAAGCGTCTTGCTGCTTTTGCTCCCTTCCCCTGAAAAGTCCCTCTTATTCCCCAGGTTTGAGGAGATACTTACTTCCTTTGAGAGTTTTTCCTGTTGCAATGACCTGAATAAAAGGCTCATTCCCTTACAGTTTGAGTCTCAGAGAATTTTCGAGAGTTCAACATAACTTATTAAAAATGACAACTTTAAAAAAAAAATGTCATATCTACAATATTTCATATTATTGAAATAGTCCTTAGATATCTATGTATTTTAATATATCATTATTATGAAAAATACATCAAAACTATAGAAATCGGAGCATCTTAGAAAAAATATATTTATGGTACAGATATTTAGGCAAAATAGAGAAAGCTTCCCCAGTAGTATATAACAGAACTAGTGTTTACTTATATTTCAACACTATACATTCAAGATGAAAATCCACTCACACAGAATAGAAATTCTGTTTTTTACAAAATAATATATTATTATCCCTATGAAAGTAATCAAATGATATTTTTGCACCTAGTCACAGATGGTAACCAAACATTAATAATATTCTCATATGTTCTTCCTTATTAAAAATCACACTAAAAGTTAATGTGACTGTATTCAGTCAAATCTCTAGCTTAAACTCTTTAAAAGGCAAAGTCTTATCTTTTCTATTATTTCCCCCAAATTGTTGAGGAGTTAATAAATACAGTGTCAGGTCTGGGAATTGATGTTTACACTACTTGCAACCTAGTGTGACCCTGTTACTGTTCATGGATGCTGCCTAAGACACAAGATTCGTGGGTCAGAGACGAATGACTTTATTACACACAGCACAGGCAGCAGCACGCTGTCACCCCTGCTCCCAAGTCCTGGGGTGGGTGTGGAGAGGCAATGTGTTTGATGCTGCATACACAGTGGGTCTGTGTCGTAGTTGAGAACTCTGAGGTTGGGGAAATCCATCGTTCTTATAGCGAACCGTAAGCAAGCCTGCTCTTGGTCCACACAAGATGTAACCTGGTCGCTCAAGGTTACTGGCTGAATAAACAACCCTGAGAAATACCTGAGAAGGGCTGGAAAAGCTTGTAGCTTTAGCAGAGCCAGCCAGACACATAGGAGAGCAAGAGGCCCAAGGACGCTGTGTCTACCAACTGCCTCTTCAAACACGGATCAGAAAATAAAGAAGAATCAAGGAAGAGAAAGAAAGATCTTCTTGGTAAAAACAAGCCTAATCCTTATCCTTAACAAGTTGTTCTCCCAACTTCCCTGCTCTCCACTCCAGCCACTTCGGGCTCCATTCACTACATCTTGATTTTTTAAACTTCATTCCCATCTCAGGACCTTTGTACGTACTTTTTTTTTTTTTTTTGTGGACTGTTCTTCACTAGTCTTCTCTTGTTATTGTCCTCACATATAGCATCTCATTTCTGGTGTGTAATCTCACAATTTATTCTCCAAAGCCATCAGTAAAATGTCAGGTACCTAACGAATTTAATTTTCCATATACTTAGGGCATATTTTTTTTTCATCCAAAGCATGTCTTCACAGTGCATTCAAACATTTACATATATTTATTTTCATTCAGTTAATATTACCGTACTAAATGCCTACTTTGTCGCAGGTTCTGTATTAGGTGTTGAGGACAAAACAGTGAACAAAACTGACATGGCTTCTGTTCCCTTCGGGAGCTCTGTTGTGATCTCATACCCATATCAGCTGCACTGGAAAATGATCCTTTGTCCACTTATAGTTATACTTGGGTACATGTATAACTATACATGTATGAACGATCGTTTTTAACAGCTGTGAAAAACATGAGGTAAGCCACACCTGAGAGGGATTCTCCTATACTACTTTAGACCTAGGCCAAGAATGATACTGAATTTCAAATTGTACGAAGTCAATCTGCATGATTTAGAATAATTTCTTTCATGGATTAATAGTTTGAACCACATGAAATTGCCACTTTGGTCAGTCCAAAATGGGTGGATATTAGCATTTCATCAGGTTTAAATATAAACAATTGTATGCAAAGTCCAGAAGAATCATATTAGTCTCATATCTATGGGCTGTTTAAAAGACTTTTGAAATATCTCCCTTTGTAGGATCCTAAATCAATAAGCACTCATCTTCTAATACAGAATAGTGGCTTTGTGTAAGAAGACATGAAACATTTCAGCATATGGTCCTCAGTTACTTGGGAATTGGGTATGAAATGCGATATATGTTAAGAAACTTAGCATATGAAACATGATAATTAAAAGTAAAATTCACTTTAGTATATATATGAATCTACAACTGCCTCTATCATTCTAATTAAGAATACCAGAACCATTTAGATGCTTGGAAATAGAACTTAGGACCTGCTAAATCACTTCAAATTTGAAAAGATCAGATTTTTGTTGCTCCAGGTGTATTTTCATGGTTTAAGTTCTCATATAATAAAGATATTATTGGCCTTAAGTTATTGAAATATATAAAATATTTTATTAGAACTATTTAGTAACTAATTTCTCAGCTCTCTGTCCATTTTTGCATCCTTCTTCAGATCACAGTAAAAGACCACCTGGCCCCAAGGGGGCATGTGACTGAGGCCTGATCCTCGTTCAGCTGAACCAAAAGAAACTGCCTATACTTGACTATTTTGAACCTATAGAAACAGAAATCACATATGATTCAAACTAATAGTTTTCCAAGGCCAGGCAACTGTGATTGGTCCAAGAGGTGAACAGGTGAATCAAAGCAGGGCCAATCAGATGCCTTCCCCAGATAACCAGGTGATGAGAGAATTCGTGGGTTTTGAAATTGCTGTTTATGGCAGTCATGATCCTCACTACATGGAGAGAGCTTTGCTGAGCTGGAGGAAGAGGCCCATAGAGAGATGCACAGATGGCAGGCATACAGACAAACAGTATCTGGGAAGCACTGAGACTTCGTTTTTAGTCTCTAAGGCCTTAGATCTCTTCCTTTCATTCTGAGAACTACCCTGTTTCATTCCCTGCTATATCACGAATAAATAAGCTCTTTTTGTTAATCTTAAGGTAGTTTGATTGTGTTGTCTGTTACTTGCAACTGAAAGAGTCCTTACACAGGGATTGGAAGTGTTCAGGGAGAGCATGACAGGTCCAAGAATGAAGATGGGACAAACTCTAACCTAAGATCTTTCTCTATGTGGTAAGAAAATAAGACTGGGAAATCAACAGAATCATTGTTATTGTATGGAAAGTATCCCCCCTTTACCCCAGGAGAAAACTGCAATGGGGAATCTGGATCCAGAAGCATAAAGGTTAATCAGCTCAATCCAAATTTGTGTTGAAAGGACATATATGTGACAAAAGTAATTAATTAATTGAACTGAATTAAATAATTAATTAGATTAGTCCTAGCCTAAGGAAAAAAAATCACTTTATGTCGACACTTTTGAAAAATAATTTTTATGGTTAATTATTTTACACGAGCTGGAGATAACGTGAAGTAGTAGAAATGAGAAGGGAAGATAGCCTGGACAGGTTCTAACACATAAATAAATGGACAAGAGTAGCATTTTGAAATGCTATTAAAGGCACAGGGTCTACTAAAACAGCATACATTGTGAAACATGGAAGAGAAAGCTGGAAAGGAAAGGCCAGATTATATGAAGTCTTCACATAACAGCAACCTGTGGAAAATACCGTTAAATGACCTTTATGGCTCTTTTCCCTGTACTCCCGTACATGGCACAGTTCAGAAAGGCTCTATTTATAAAGGTCACATGTATATCTCCTGTACCATTTAAAGATTAGCAACAAAATATGGACATGTAATTTTATTCATATTTCTATTTTACATTTTGATATATGATTTTGTGTGTGGCTTTATGAAAAAGGCAAAGAAAGAGCAAGAGAAATGGAGAGAGAGCAGAGAGAGTGTGAGCAAAAGAGAAAGAGAGAGAGAGAAAGAAAAATTGAGATCAGAATTTACCATTTTGCCCTCAAGGTCCCTTCCCTGGAGGTAAACCATTCTATTTTTGATTTACCATCTGAGGATCTGTGTTTTACTTATCAAATGATGCCAGACTGGCTTAGTAAGTGCTAGTAGATGTGATTCAGAGAGCAACAGACAAGGTCTGCAAAAACCTGCTTCTGAACTTGTTACAAGTTGAGAAAATTGAAGTCATAAAGATAATGATCAATAGACGTGCCACCATTCTAATTAAAAACACCAGGGTCTGTCAGATGTTTGGAAATAGAATTGATGACCTAAAAAATAACCTCGGATTAGAAAATACCAGGTTTGTGTTGCTCCAGAGGCTACTGAGACAGCTGTGTCAGCTGAAATATTCCTTCAACAGTGGATTATAAAAGTGTGGGAAATGGATAAGGCTGACCACTCTCAATGTCCTAGGGCATTCAACATAAACTAGGACAGTCACACAGATGTGTGTACAGGTATAAGGGTTTAGAAAGAAGATCTACTTGAATCTCATATTCTTCCATTTAAAACATTTGTCATTCTAAGTGATCATTTCACTCTGATGAAACTGTTCACCTGTTATGAATAAGAGCTGGAGAATGTTTCAGATATAGCTGCTTTCTTCCATCTTATGAAAGACATTATGGAATTCAGATTTATGTTATGTTTGAACCTAACTTGAAGAAATTTTAGGCTGTCTCTGCCGTTATGTGGAGACCTTTAAATGAAAGTGTATGCCAGTGGATAATGTCTTTATCATTCTTAGTAATGCACTGTTAAGAGGTTATGGCATTTAAATTTATTTGTGAAACAATAAGTTATTTGTTTCCTTATAATTCAAGTACTGCATAAGCTGACAACCTCTTTTGTGGAATGCAGAACAGAAAATTACTAGCTTGTGGCTTAATAGAAAGTACCATTTAAGTCTCAGTTTTTCAGATATTTAGTATT